>NW_026614862.1:0-300007 GCF_030052815.1 Hevea brasiliensis | reverse complement strand
ACCTGAAAATGTAAAGGATTAGGCATCCGACCAATTTTGGCAAAATGGCCATAACTAGAGTTATATAAATGCAAATTAGGTGATTCTAAAGCCAAAATTCTCATAAGACATAGAACTACAAACTACATGTTTTGACCTAAACCCAGTTCCTAGGGCAAAGTAGGGGAAATGTTGGGGAATGTCAGGAATGCCAAATCTGGAAATCCTGCACTTCAATAAAATTGTCCTGTGACATCCGAATGGTTAACAGACTATAACTTCCTCTACATAACTCTAACTAAAGTGATTCAAAATGATTTAGAAACTTAAGACAGAGACCTAAAACATTGTTTTAGGGACCAAGCCAAATTATGAGCTTAAGATGCCTGAATATAGAATAAAAATTTAAGGTATAAATCTGAAAAACCTAGAATTTCAGGATATGACACCTTGAATAGTGTTTAGTAATCCATAACTTGAGATCCAAAACTCCACATTGAGTGATTCAAAAAGGAAAATAAAACTAAGACATAGAGGAAAAACTTTCATTAAGATCACCTTCCCAAATTATGAATGAAATTAAGTTGAAATTGGCTTCTAAGATCAGGTCTTGAATCTGCCCTGAAACCAGAAATCATTAAATTGTTTGGTAACTTAGGAAATTATTTGATTAGCTATTAGTAAAGGTTAGAATGAGTATTAAGACTTTATAATTGTGTAATTTCAGTGGAAAAAGGAGCCTCCCAAGGAAGGAAAGGATTAAGCTAAGAAAAGAGAAATCAAAGAAGATTTGTGTACAACTAGCTTTTTCCTTTATTTTTAAATTTGTAATTGTTTTGAATAAGCTTTATATAAATGAGTTATACTTTTTCTTTGTACTTGAGAACTTTAAATTGTTGAATTGACTTTGTATGATTTAAATATGATTTCTTTTATGCATTTAAGAATTAATTGCATTATTTTGAAGATTGTGAATTGTGAAATCATTTTATATGATGGAAATGTGGATGTTGGCTCTTAATTTCAAAGTAGCAAGGGGGTGGGCGGATATTTTAATGTTTTTTGAAGTGCTTTTGTGAACTTGATGTGTTGCCAACCATGTGCATGAATTTACAATAATTAAATATTTTTATTGATTTGTAGATGCGTTTTGTGAATGGAAATTATTTTAAATATGTTTTAAAACCTTAGTTGACATGGCAATGTGATTTGTGTTCCTCATTAGCTTGTCTAGTAAGATATTTGATGTGATCTCCTCTACTTGTGGGGTTGGGCTTCCCTCTCTAGCTTGCTAGTTGAGGTTGATTCGGATGAGTACTCATTAGCTAGCTAGCCTTTGGTGCCTCCCTTTAGCCTCAGTTATTGGGGGGAGTGTGCTTTGTCGTGATGTATAATACGGCATTAATCGAAAATTTTGTGTCATGGGTCCAACTGTGTGAATTGTTGGCAACACCCTTGAATTGTGCATACTTTGATAAAATATGATTGAAACAAATGCTTGTTAATGGTTGAAAAATATTATATTGTTTTCGTGGTTCAAGAAAAACATGAATATTTTAAATGCTTTATTATGATTTGGTAAATTATATTTTATATTGAGTTTGAAATTATTAGTTGTGCACACTGAGTTCACCGCTCAGCGATAGCTTTTGTATGTTGTCATAGATGAAAGAAAAGATAGAGCAGCTGAGTGAGACTACTGGAAGCTGAACTTAGAGCTGAGTTTTGATTTGGCTTCGGGTATATATACTTGGTATACCTTTGTAATTTATTTTGATGTAATTGTAGCTATATGTATATATGTTAAGACAGATGAGTAGTTGTATAAGAAGTTTTGTAATATTATTTTGAGACTGTATTTAAATGTAAATTTTTTTTTTATATTAAGCTGTTATATCCAATGAATATTTCCTTTGGATTGTAAATAGAATGAATTTATTTCCTTGACGTGCATGGAGAAAAGAAATGATTTGAGTGTGGATTGATCTAAATTCATATCTATTATTTATAACAGGTTTATTTTTAGCAGGTGAAAATTCGTTTTATTGAATTTTTAAGCACTACCATGCAAATTTTCTGTAAAATTTTACAAATAATTATTTCTTTCCAAATAAATTTTATGACACACACTTAAATTGAAGACACTTAAATAATTCTTTTACCAACACAATAAACTAATAAAATGAAATTTTTTTATTAAAATCCTTTGTAGTATATTTAATAGATTATCGATAGGTGAAGTTCGGTAATTTATTAGGTATACTGTGAGATCATATCATATCTTATAGAGAGGTAAGGTGTGACATATTTTAGTGGCATCAGAGCGAGTTTTTAATTTAATTTTTGAACTGTGAATTTGAAATACTTTATGATAAGTATAACTGCTCAAATGTTTGATACATATAGTACTTTTACATCATGAAATTGAACTGACGAGGAGAAATCTCCTTGTGTTGGTTGTTCAGGAGATTGAAAATTCTGTGAATAGAAATGGAAAAAAGAGATAAAATCATAGAACAATTGATTGCAGCTGAAATACAAGGTGAGGCCCCAGCTCCTCGGAGTGTTGGAGGCCTAGCTACACCAATGCCACCTATGCAGATTTCTGCACAAATGGCCCAGCAGATGGCTACGTTCTTTCAATAAATGGCTGACAATATATCAGCCTAAGCCCAATTACAAACCCAACCCCCACAAAGGCAACATGAAAAGGGGAAGGGTGTAAAGCCTGCTGGCCAGAGTTCAGGCAGCAATTTGGGGAAGAGAAAAGATTTTAGGGGACCACATGCTCGTAGGTATGGCAGAGGCAGATCTTCAGGGTAGAGGCCACCAAGATTTAGTCAGCAGACAACTAGGAGTTTCTTTCCTATCCATATCTATGACGCTTGTGGTAAGGTACATGGAAGGGTATGCTATAAGGCTACTGGAGCCTGTTACAATTGTGATAGAATTGGGCATTTTACCAGAGATTGTACTAGAACACGTCGACCTGTGCCACATGCTACACCAGAGGGATCAGTCCAAGGTTATGCTTCCAGAGGTTTAAGGATAGTCAATAAGGGCAGAGGCAAAGGTAGAGGCAATGTTATTGGCAGTCAAGGCACAATGAACCAACCTGAGCAGAGTAATGCACTAGTCAGGATGTATACCATGGGCCAAAGGGAAGAAGCAGAGACTTCAGATGTAGTTGCCAGTACGTTCTCAATTTTTGAACGGGATGTTTATGTGATATTTGATCCCAGCTTTACTTATTTGTATGCTAGTACTAGAGTTATGTGTTCTGCTGTTATTCCCTTGCATGGAAATAAATTTTAATGTGTTAGTGACTAGTCCTTTAGAATAAGAGCTAGGATAATAAGTGTGATTGGAACCAGTTTGGAAGAGTCTATTAGTGAAGGGTATTTTTCTAGAATACAATAAATTATAGAGTTAATTAGTGTGCCTTTTTAGTGCAAGGCAAGAGGATCTAAAGGTGAGTTATGGCAATGTAGCTACCCTAGATGAGGGCAAAGATATTACTATTAGTAGTTGTTAGTGGATACCACAATCAGAATAAGTTTAGGATATTAGTAGATTCGAGAAGGATATGATGTAGGAAAATCTGGCCTATTGAGATGTACCATAGTAATTATGCAATGTTCTTGATGTTTGTGCTATAAGCTGCAGATTACAGTATCGATTTGGGATTCTTATGTAGAGCTATGTACTTCCTTGTAGTACACCAAGATGAGGATAATTGCAAATAGCTTCTGCTTTGGTACAGTTATGCCAGAACAGAGTTCTATTATTAGAAATGAGTTTGAAAATCCTAATTAGGGATTTAAAACTCTAGAGTTAGAATACCGAAAGGTCATAGTTGTAAGGTAGCTAGAGTCAGTGACTCAGTTACCTTAGCATGAGCTACAGTACATCAGGAATTGCTATAAGACTAGAGATTTCAGTATAGTCATAAATTAAAGATAACACCTATAGGGTGAGGTCATCTAGTCTCTGATATGGGGTCTTACAGTTGTTTTGGCATTTCAATGGACCTTTTGCCTAAAGTTTAGTGAAAAATAATATCTTAATTGTGTAGCAGCAAGGCACAAGGTATAATTTTTGATAAGTGCATAATTTATTAATTTTACTCCAATCACATTTAGTATTTTTAGTGTGTTTTAATGTTTAATTCAATTGGTTAAAATATATTTATCATTTAGGCATATCTTTAGATAGTTGTGGAATAATTGTGTTAAATGGAGAAATTTTCAGCATTTGACCTTTGCTGTATTTTTCAGGTGTTTCTAAAGCTGTGGGTCTCCAAATTGAGTGTTGTTTAATCCATTGAAAAGTTAAGATAGAGCACTTCAAATGACAAAGAGGGACCAAAGCCCAAATCAGTCTCCAAGATTAACAAAATGAGCTATGGATATATTGCAAAAGCTTAGACTTGATGTGTCACGACCAGTTTCGGTATTTATTTTGTATCTGGAGTTTCAAACATCCAAATGAAGCAAGCCCTAGCCCAATTGAACCTCAAGATCACCTCTACAACTTCTATGAAGGGCTGGAAATGAGATGAGGCCATTTTAATTGTAAAAAATGACAATGAATTAGTCACTATGGGCTAGACCATTTGTCTGAATCAGTCCTGGTTTTTGGGCCATAACTTGGGCTGTAGACCTCGGATTTGGGCAAATGAGTACCCGCTGGAAAGCTAAGAAATAGGGCTACAACTTTCCTGAAGAGGGCAGAGGCAGATTTGGAAATAAAGTCACTAAAAATCGGCCTTGATTCTAGAGACTTGAATGCAGGCTAAAAATCTGTCTTTTGAATTTCAAAACCTTTCCTAGTTTGGTTCCTATCTTTGGGGTTATGTTTTTTACTATAAATACGTCTTTGGGCAGCAGCTAAGAGCATCCAATTCAAACCTTCGTTCTCTATAGAAGACCTTCGTTCTCCATTCTCTTTTTAGATTTCTTCTTTATTTTTCTTTATTTTTCTGTAAGCCATGAACATGAGTGGCTAAGTTTTTAATTCAATTTAAGGGATTCAAGTTCCTATGTGTGATTTTTGAAACCAGGTTCTTAATTTAATTTATGTCTTTTTTAATATCTTTTGTTTTCTGATTTAATTGTTTTTGATCTGTTGAATGATTTGCTAAAAAGGCCTATTAGTTAATTGTTTGATTTGTTCAATTGCTAGTTCATCTTCATAATCCGTAATTATTGTGTAAAATTGAATATGAGTAGCATATAGGTTTTATTGATTATGATCTAAGTTTTCGATAATAACCTAAGGAAACAATAGGGTGGATTAAATGATTTATGCTTCATAAATTGTTGTTCAGCTTAACTACTTCCTTTTCTTAAAGCAGTTATTAATTTGATGAGGATTGCTTAATACCAACTCAGTTAATAATTAGAGTCAATAAGAGTGCTGGGCTCAAATTGATGAATATAGGGAAGTCAGGGGTTTATCTTGCTGTTTGGTAAATTTATGTTAAGTATTCAATAAGATATAATTGTGTTCTTTTGTTTATGATCGAATCAATGCATTAGAATGAGAATTAACTTGGACTGAAGTTTGTTTAAATTGAGAGTTTCTTCTTTGGTCCAGGATGTTTTTGAGTCAAGCATGGAGGATGAGTTAGAAAGAAAATCACATTTGCATGAATTAGAGGAAATTCACCTTAAGGCTTATGAGAATTCTAGGATCTATAAAGAAAAGACAAAGGCATTCCATGACAAACTAAGGAAGCAGTTTGTGATTGGACAAAAAGTTTTATTGTATAATTCCATATTGAAGCTGATGTCTGGTAAGTTGCGTTCTCGTTGGATTGGACCTTTTGTTGTTACTAATATATTTTCTTATGGTGCAGTTGAAATCCAAAGTTTAGGAACTAATAAGGTGTTCAAGGTCAACGGTCATAGACTCAAGCCATTTTATGAGGGGTTTCAAGAAAATTCAGTGGATTAAGGAGCTTTATCATGTCGAGCTAACGACAATAAACAAAAGCACTTCTTGGGAGGCAACCCATGGGTGGCTTGTTAGCCACAATCAGATTTTTTTTCTTTTCCTTATTTTATTTTATTTTCTAGCATTTTTTTTCTCTATTTTTTTTGCATTTGGGCTTTACATTGGGAACAATGTAAGTTTTAAGTGTGGGGGAGGAGAAATTTGTTGCTGCAATTTTTTTTAATTATTAAAAAAATAAAAAATAAAAAAAATTAAATAAAAAAATAAAAATAAAAATAAAATAAAATTTGTTCTCATAAGCTTGACTCATGATTCTTTATTAACTCTCGGAGAGAAGTGCTTTGTCCTTGAAATGACTTTTCTATTTTAGATTGAATTTTTGATATTTTAGGCAAGGTAATAGTAACTTTAATGATGGATTTTCATTTTTCTCCATATCATAGAGTAATTTTTTCTGCATAAATCATTTAGGCTTGATTTAATGGTGAAATGATTAGTTATGTGTGTTTTAAACTAATGTCATGCATATTTTAGAACTTTGTTTAATCTATCAGGGCATTTTATAATATGTAGATGCATAAATTAGGGGAAATAAAAGGTTGAACTTGAAAATTGCTCTGCTATTTTAGTTAAGCAAACTAACTAGGGGTCTTCATGAACTCCATGTTGATTCTCAGGCCAAAAGCTAGCTAGGATATGAACAAGATACTTTTCTGAAGGTGACGGTTGAAATAAAAAAAAAGGTAACTGTGACAAGAGAGAAGTACCAATTTCAAAATTAAAAAAAAAAAAATCTCCCCTAAGATTTGCAAAGAGCTATAATTGTTGTTCCTTGATAAATTAGCCTTGTGTTTTGGTGTGTATTGACTTAAAATTTTATGGAAATTTGATTGTGTGAGCTTAATTGATTTCAAGCCTTTTGTTTTGTGTTGGAAAACTGTTGATATATTGGTATGGTGTTGATGGAATTTGTTGTGATGGTTATTACCTTACTTGCCTCTTCTTTCAATTTTGTTCCCCTGAATGAGACAGGATGCTATGGATGATGTTCACAACTTGTAAAATGATGCTTTAAGGAATTTACAGTATGAAAAGAGAGTAGATAACTCTATATAGATGTGGTAAGGCAGTGGATATAGTACTTTTTTTTGCAATTAGTTATACTATAAAAGTATAGTAATGTTTTCTCAGAAGAGACTGAAGAGTGCCACTAATAAAATCATTTTCGAAATAATGTTCTAACTAAAATAGTAGTGTGATAGTAAATAGTTGGCTCAGGTATCCCTGAGGAAGGGCACAATTTTCATTGTGAGAATCATAAGGATCAGATCATGAAGGATGCAGAGCTTTGAATGGCAAGGGGAAAAGAAAAGTCCTATAGACTGATGCCACAAATATTAGTAGAAGTGCTGGCTAGAGTGGTCAGAGGACCAATTCAGAATAACATTGAATTGTAGATAAGTTATTAGAGACAGTAAAAAGGTACAAACTTTTGACATGACAGTCGGGTCAAGAAAGAGAATAAGACTAAAGAATAATGTAGCCAAAGTTGAGTTGTGGGGGAGATAAAAGAGTTAATTAAGGAATAAATTGAAAAGCCCATACTAGGATAAGATTGGGAAAAATGGAGTCAAGAATTAAAGAAAGCAGATGCAGTCTTAGAAAGGGTAAAAGAGATAAATAGAAAAGTAAGGATGAAGAATGCATAAAGGAATGACACTAGGGAGAATGTTTATTGCGGTATAGAATTCAGAAGTGCAAAACTCAGAGCAAGTCAAATTGTGACAGTGTTAGGAACCAAACCATAGAGTTCAAAATTATAGGATATGGGTCAAACTCTATTTATTCCTATTTCCAAGATAAAGTAAGTAGCACAGGGATAAGATCTATTTAAGTTTATAACAATAGGAGAAAAGTGAAGGAGCGAAAGCATGAAAAACACAAGTTTAGATCATAGAAATTCAAAATTTTTTCTTCTAGGGTCACATGCATCATACAAGATTTATCTTTATCTATTTGATTTCAATGATAAACAGCATTAAAACTCTTTTAATATATTTTTGGATCTACATTTGCTATTTAAGATTTTAGAATTAACAGATTAATCCATTAGAACCTTAGATTAGATCAAAAACAAGTGCACTAATCTTTTGATGCACTACAGTGTGTTTGGCACCTTTGGGATGCGTCTTTAGGACACCAAATGTTATCCCTCTAGCTTGTCCACACCAAGATCACCTATGGCAGCCCTTGAATAGCTTCTAAAGCTTTTTCTATGAATTAGAAAATCAAGTTTTGCCTTTTGAGAGATTACAGATGTAAACAGGACACTAGAAACAATTTCTAGTATTTTTAATTCAAGAGATTATTTTCTAATCTCTTTGAATTGATGAGAGATGAAGAAGAAGAGAAGGGAGAGCAGCCAAGGGTGGCGCTACAAAGAGATGAATGGCAGCTTATGTTTTTGTTCTTTCATCCTTACACTTATATAGCTAGGTCACCACTTAAAACCCTTGCCACATGTCACCTTCTGATTGGCTCTAGGTTTAATTGACCCAATCACATTATGCCAAGTGTCAAACCTATATTTAATCTTGACTTTAATCATCTTACATGATTAAAAGACATATGGCAAGCTTATGTGTAGTGCCATGTGTCACCATCTTATGGTGCCACATGTCACCCTGTGAAATGACCAAAATACCCCTGTGTGTTAATTTTGAGTTTTCAACCCAAAATAATTATTTCTCTTCTTCTAATCAATTTATATCAAATATAAATTAATTAATTAATCTCTATTAATTAATTTCTCATTAATTAAATTCATATTTAAACACTTTAAATATAAATTTAACTTATACTATACATCCAATAACATAGATTTAGTTTCAAGCCATGCTAGGGACTTTGCAATCTAATTGCAAACTAAACCTATTTAATTAATCAATTAAACTCTTTAATTAATTAATTAATTAAATCATATTTAATTTGGTGATTACTTGTGTATATGTGTGACTTATTAGGCTCATCACTAATTGGCAATGAGACATGATATCAACTCTTAATATCATCAGAACTCTTTCTTATCATAAATGATTTCTCTAAATCATTTTATGTACCTCATAGACCATGGTTAACAGCTAACATAGGATGCCATGGCCACCCAATTAGTAATAAGGTTTACCTTAAATGAACCTATAATCATATATTACCATGCACTAGAATCTCTCTGTTACAAAATCCCAATTCGAACTGGAGTCACGGTTTATGTTAAACCCCTTTCGTTATGAATATTATGTTCTCTTTTAATTCCAGTTCTTGATTAAAAAGATTTTCTCATCAGAAACTCTTTTCTGATTAAATCTATCTGTCCTGGCCAGGAACTTGAAACATCAAGAACAATTAAATGAACATAGGATTTTATCCCTATTTACTTAGAGGAACAGATTCCATCTTGATCAACACCTACCTCCATATATAACTAGTAGGAGCCAACATTGAAGGAGCGGAAGCGTGAAAAACACAAGTTTATACCATTGAATTCAAAAATTTTCACCTAGGGTCACATGCATCATGCAAGATTTATTTTTATCTATTTGATTTCAATGATAAACAACATATTAAAACACTTTTAATATGTTTTTGGATCTGTATTTGCCGTTTAAGATTTTAAAATTAATCAGATTAATTTTAGAACCCTAGATTAAATCAAGAGCAAATACACTAACCTCTTGATATACTGCAGTGTATTTGTGCCTTTTAGATGCATCTTCAGGACACCAGATGTTGTCCCTCTAGCTTGTCCACACCAAGAACACCTATGGCAGCCCATGAACAGCTTCTAAAGCTTTTTCTATTAATTAGAAAATCAAGTTCTGCCTTTTAAAAGATTAAAGATGTAAACAGGACACTAGAAACGATTTCTAGTATTTTTAATTCAAGAGATTGTTTGCTAATCTCTTGTATTTTTTCTTTTCATAACAACATTTATATAGCTAGGTTAACACATTAAACCCTTGCCACATGTCACCCTTTGATTGGTTCTAGGTTTAATTGACCCAATCACATTGTGCCAAGTGTCAAACCTATATTTAATCTTAATTTTAATCATCTTACATGATTAAAAGACATTTGTTAAGCTTATGTGTAATGCCAAGTGTCACCATCTCATGGTACCACATGTCACCCTGTGAAATGACCAAAATGCCCCTGTGTCTTAATTTTGAGTTCTCAACCCAAAATAATTATTTCTCTTCTTCTAATAAATTTATATCAAATATAAATTAATTAATTAATCTTTATTAATTAATTTCTTATTAATTAAATTCATATTTAAACACTTTAAATATAAATTTAACTTATACTGTACATCCAATAATCTAGATTTGGTTTCAAGTCATGCCAGGGACTTTGCAATCTAATTGCAAACCAAACCTATTTAATTAACCAATTAAACTCTTTAATAACCTATAATCATATGTTACCATGCACTAGAATCTCTCTGTTACAAAATCCCAACTCAAGCTGGAGTCATGGTTTATGTCGAACTCCATTTGCTATGAATATTATGTTCTCCTTTAATTCCAGTTCTTGATTAAAAAGATTTTCTCATCAGAAACTCTTTCTGATTAAATCTATCTGTCTTGGCTAGGAACTTGAAACATCAAGAACAATTAAATGAACATAGAATTTTATCTCTATTTACTTAGAGAAACAGATTCCATCTTGATCAACATCTACCTCCATATATAACTAGTAGGAGCCAACACATGCCCATATACCCATACACAGTACAAGTATGAAAGCAGTATCAAACTCAAACCATCTATATACAAGATAACTGTGCTATCTCAGGTCTAAATATTATATGCACTGATATGATTTATGACAATGCATTGACAAGAGTAAACTCCATGTGCTTGTCATAAGTGTCACTGGTTCGGCCTACTTATCATTTATAAGTGCCTATCATGTTTGTTATATGGCATGAGACTCACCATTCCATCTTATTTATATCTCATATAAATAACTTGGAAACAAACATGAATACAATCTTTCTGGATAAGTCATGTCCTTATTATGAAGTATCCTCGATTGTGAACCTATTTATGATACTTTGTACTAGAAATACTGTCACTCATATTCTTAACAACTTAAGAATAGAATTTCTAACAAAATATCAATGGACATTTTCTATTACACATAAATATATTATGTAAACGGAAAAGTGGAAATGCCTTTTATTAATAAAAACATGTACAAGATACATACTAAATGATATGCTCTAGGGCATACTACTAACAATCTCGCACTAGCACTAGAGCCATTCATTACAATATCTTGGACCCATCTTCTCAAGATGTCAGTTTAGCTGAGTCTGTGACATAGGCTTAGTGAATGGATCAGCTGGATTTTCAGCTGATGCTATTTTCTGCATGGCTACATTGCCTCGCCCAACTATTTATCTGATAATGTGGTTGCGCCTTTCTATGTGTTTGGATTTTTGGTGAGACCTGGGTTCCTTAGCCTGCATGACTGCTCCATTGTTGTCATAGTGTAGTGGAACTGCTGACTCAATGGAAGGAACTACTGCAAGTTCTGCCACGAACTTCTTTATCCAAACAGCTTCTTTTGCAGCATCTGATGCAGCAATATACTCAGCCTCTGTAGTGGAATCTGCAGTTGTGCTCTGTTTGGAACTTTTCTAACTGACTACACCTCCATTACAAATGAACACATACCCAGAGGTAGACTTTCTATCATCGATATCTGATTGGAAATCAGAATCAGTATAACCATCCAATTACAAGTCTCCACCTCCATAGATCAAGAATAAATCCTTAGTTCTTCTCAAGTACTTAAGGATATTCTTGACAGCTATCCAGTGTTCCAAACCTAGATTGGATTGATACCTGCTAGTCAAACTAACAGCATATGCGATATTCGGCCTAGTACACAATATTGCATACAATAAATTCCAATAGCCGAAGCATATGGAATCCTGGCCATCTTATCTCTTTCTTCAGGTGTCTTTGGAGACATCTCTTTAGAAAGGTGGATACCATGTCTCACTGGTAACAATCCTCTCTTGGAATCAAGCATGTTAAACCTCTTTAACACCTTTTTCAAGTATAGACTTTGGGATAAACCAATTATTCTTTTCGCTCTATCTCTATAGATGCGAATCCCAAAAATATAGGTTGCCTCCCCTAAGTCTTTCATGGAGAATGTATTTGACAACCATACCTTTACAGTTGTCAATATACCTGTGTCATTACCCATCAACAGTATATCATCCACATATAAGACAAGGAAAGTGATAGCACTGTCAATAACCTTCTTATATACACATGGCTCATCCTCATTTTTGATAAAACCAAATGATTTAATGGCTTCATCAAAATGGATGTTCCAACTCCTCGAAGCTTGCTTCAACCCATAAATGGATCGCTTTAGCTTGCATACCTTGGAACCATCTTGGGTTTCAAAACCCCTAGGTTGTTCCATGAAACTGTTTTCTTCAATGTATCTATTGAGAAAAGCTGTTTTGATATCCATCTGCCAAATCTCATAATCATAGTATGCAGCTATTGCTAATAGAATCCTAATTGATTTAAGCATGGCAATAGGCAAGAAAGTCTCCTCATAGTCGATTCCTTGCCTTTGGCGAAACCCTTTCGCTGCTAGCCTTGCCTTATAGGTCTCTACCTTTCCATCAGAACCAATTTTCTTTTTGAAAATCCATTTGTTCCCTATAGGTACAATACCTTCAGGTGGGTCAACAAGATCCCAAACTTGATTCTTATACATGGAATCAATTTTGGATTTCATAGCATCAATCCATTTTGAAGAGTCTATATCTGATATAGCTTCTTCATAGGTAAGTGGATCATCTCCATGATCTACTTTTTCATGAGTAGACAACTCTTGTTCTTCTTCATGAAGGAAACCACATCTCACTGGTGGGTGAGATACCCTAGTTGTTCTATGAGGAATAGCTGTAGATGTTTCATCAATGGGTGTAGGTTGACTAGATGGATTTATATTCATATGATCTATTGGTTGGTCAGAATTCTCCAATTCTAACTCTATTTGCCTTGCTTTGCCTCCTTCTTGAACAAACTGTTGTTCAAGAAATGTAACATCTCTACTCACCACAACCTTTTGTGATGTAGGCAAATAAAAATAATACCCAAAACTATCTTTTGGATATCCAACAAATCGACCCTTTTCTGATCTGGTTTTCAATTTATCAGTGTTCAACTTTTTCATATAAGATGGACAACCCCAAATCTTAACATGCTTAAGACTTGGTTTTCTTCTATGCCATGCACTGCAGTGTATTTGTGCCTTTCAGAGGCGTCTTCAGGATACCAGATGTTGTCCCTCTAGCTTGTCCACACCAAGAACACCTATGGTAGCCCTTGAACAGCTTCTAAAGCTTTTTCTATTATTTAGAAAATCAAGTTCTGCCTTTTAAGAGATTAAAGATGTAAACAGGACACTAGAAACAATTTCTAGTATTTTTTAATTCAAGAGATTGTTTGCTAATCTCTTGGAATAGATGAGAGAATAAGATGAAGAGAAGGAGAAGTCTCTTGGGTGGCGGCACCAAGGTTATTTGCTGCAGGTTATTTTTTCTCTTTTCATAACAACACTTATATAGGTAGGTCAACACATAAAACCCTTGCCACATGTCACCCTCTGATTGGTTTTAGGTTTAATTGACCCAATCACATTGTGCCAAGTGTCAAACCTATATTTAATCTTAATTTTAATCATCTTACATGATTAAAAAACATTTGGCAAGCTTATGTGTAATGCCAAGTGTCACCATCTCATGGTGCCACATGTCACCCTGTGAAATGACCAAAATGCCCCTGTGTCTTAATTTTGAGTTCTCAACCCAAAATAATTATTTCTCTTCTTCTAATCAATTTATATCAAATATAAATTAATTAATTAATCTTTATTAATTAATTTCTCATTAATTAAATTCATATTTAAACACTTTAAATAAAAATTTAACTTACCCATATACATCTAATAATCTAGATTTGGTTTCAAGTCATGTTAGGGACTTTGCAATCTAATTGCAAACTAAACCTATTTAATTAATCAATTAAACTCTTTAATTAATTAATTAAATCATATTTAATTAGGTGATAACTTGTGTATGTGTGTGACTTACTAGGCTCATCACTAATTGGCAATGAGATATAATATCAACTCTTAATATCATCAAAACTCTTTCTTACCATAAATGATTTCTCTAAATCAGTTTATGCACCTCATAGACCATGGTTAACACCTAGCATAGCATGTCATGGCCACCCAATCAGTAATAAGTTTTACCTTAAATGAACCTATAATCATATGTTATCATGCACTAGAATCTCTCTGTTACAAAATCCCAACTCAAGCTGGAGTCATGGTTTATGTCAAACCCCATTTGCTATGAATATTATGTTCTCTTTTAATTCCAGTTTTTTATTAAAATATGTTCTCATCAGAAACTCTTTCTGAATAAATTTATCTGTCCTGGCCAAGAACTTGAAACATCAAAAATAATTAAATGAACATAGGATTTTGTCTCTATTTACTTAGAGGAACAGATTCCATCTTGATCAACACCTACCTCCATGTAACACCCCTCACCCGACTACAGTGTAGCCGAGCAAGGCGTGCTACAATCGGTGCCGGAGCACACTGACTTATCTTACTTTATTTGTTTAATAATTTTGAATTCATTTAATTTAATATCAATTATTTTTCGATGGAGAAACTAACGGAGTTTCCCCTATTTTATTATCGTTTGACGTGTTTTACTATTCACCTGTTTGAAAATTTCAATAATATTTTACAATAAAAATCTCATCAATTATTTTCATAACCATCTCATATTTCACATCTCATTCATATATCTCAATTTCATATTCATTTCCATGCATTATCTATATATTTCAAATCCATCTTTAAATCCATACAATCTCATTCATGCTCAAATCACATAACTAAAATTTTCAAATTTCATTAATTTACATAATTCCATAATTTACATGATATATAAATTAATTACATATGAAAAAGCTAATAAATTAATTTACATCACATTCCTATTAATTACCTGTTCATAATCTACATTATAATACAATATCTAGCATTTTATACAAAATACAAAATATGATCTATATGGGCCCTATCTACATGCATTGCTGAGGAGGTGACAACCTTGAATACTCCAGCCACTTCTGCAGATCTGGACTCCAAAAATCTTAGTCAAAGTACCTGCGCGAGGAAACAAATCCATCGCGCTAAGCATTGCTGCTTAGTGGTGCAATAATAGAACAAGAAAATAAAATATACAAATAAAGATAGAAATAAAACATAATTCAAATAATTAAGATTTATTTATACTTCACATGCGGTTTCTAAAATTTAATATGTTTTATCCTAATTTAGTCTTCTTTGAATGTGTTTATTTGCCAATGTACAGTAATAATGTACAAAGAAAAATGATTTGAAAATAATAAATTTATGCTTATATTGTTATATAAGCACATTTGCAATATTTATTTATGTTATAATTTTCCTTGCTAATCTTTTAGCATTTTCTCTATACTTGCTAGGTTGTCTCAGATTATTTCATAATAAGTAAATTTTGATATCTGTCCAGTTCATTTCGATTCTTTGTAATAAATAACTATCCTAATTTATTTTATGTCATCTTACTCATTTATTTTATTTAATTTCTAATATTTTTAATTGCTAATATTCTTAACTTATCTCAATAAATTTCACTACCCAAGTAACCTATGACAGGCTGACTAAACTGGATAAGGGGTCGTTGGCACTGGACAGCGCGGTGCCTCGGGCCGTCATACCATGGGACGCAGAACGTTAACCACGTATGCAGTCAGTATGGCTAAAAAGCCATGATAACACATAATGGGGCATAAAAGCCATGAATGTTGGCATAAAGCCATGGATGCGGGCATGAAGCCATGAATACAGGCATAAAGCCTTTCGCAGTACTGCTAAAATAATACCCTATTGGCATGCCAATCTATCCAATCTGACACACGTGTCTAGGCAATACATGGGCACATAGTACCATTAAGAGTTTATACATTTTATAGCATTCTAATTTTGTTTATAATGGAAACATAATTTCCAAATTCATATTTCTAGGTAATTTATGCATTCATCGTAATATTCATACTAATTACAATTCACATTCATTTAATCTCATGTACCATTCACATTCAAAACATCTTTCCTTTCTCTCTTGATGGGAACCTAAATCACAAATGACACTTTTATCACATTTATTCATTCAACAATCTATTCATGTAAGTACATTTCATATTTCAAGTTTTGGTGTCACTATTCACTTTATTAGTCAATAAAAATGTTGACTTTTGGATAGAAAATAGGTGCATTGGTTTTAACACTCCCAATGTACCACATTTTGCATTTAAAACTTGTTGGAATAAGTCACCAAATCCATTTCCAAGCTTAGCACTAAGAGGCATAAATTTCAGAATTTGTACCATAACTTTACTGTTTCATTAGGGACTGTTACAGTGGAAATTTGAGGAAATGGTAAACATGAAAGTTGTTCTTATTTTGTCTAGTTGAATTTCTTTTTTTGAATCACTCCATTTGGAGTTTTGTAGCTCCAGATATGGTCCAAAAACCACGGTGGCGGATTTCAATGCAGAATTTACCAAATCTGATTACCATGAACAGTGACTGCCACTGCCTTGTTGGATAGGTTCTGGTCAGAATTTGGGGTAGGGTTCTTCATGAAAGTTGTTTGTCTATGTCTTATCTTGTTGCTGTAAAAATTTCAGGTCAAATGGACCATTCTACAGTGAGTTATGGCCAAATGAACACTGTTCATTTGGTCATTCTGTAGAACCTGTTTGCAGGGTATCCAGATTGGGGCCAACGTTTGGTCCACTTGCTTTGGTCTTTTAGGCATGGTTTCTTCAGCAAAATTGTGCCATTTCATGTCCAATTGGCCAAACACCAATTGAACCTACACAGCCAAAGTTATGGCAGTTCAAACAGGCTGGACTCACAGCCTCATTCTTTCTTGTCACTAAAGACCTACCAATTGGGTTTATAACACTTTAGTTCACTTCAAATTATGATTAACTTGCCTCAAATGGTCACTAATTGACCATTAGAATGTTCACTAATCGCTTCATAAGCCAAGTCAAATTTTCACTCCCTAAACCCTAATTTCCTTTAAGAATTTACACAAGGTACCTTAGTTTGACTCACTAACTCATTATCCACATGTATATATTCTTTAATCATGATCTTTAGTCCACTTTAAATCCATCAAAACAATCACTCTTATCCCTTACTTAGGGCTGCCGAAATTCATGGTAAACATAAACATAAATTTCATTCATTTAAGTTACAAATTCTTACCTATTTTAAGTCTCTAACATGGAATTAATGAGTTTTAGATACATATGTGCACTAACCTCTTGTAGGGCAGAATTTTCCCAAGCTTAACTTCACTTTCTTTCCTTTTCTTGGCTGCTAAACACTTCCCCAAGAGGTATAGACAAGTTTTTAGTGAAGGTGACTTAGGGTTTAGTAGTGGAAATTCATGGGAAATGGAAGCAATGAAAGAAAATTTTCATGGAGGGAGTGGAAGAGGGGGGTCACGTCTTGAGGAAGAAGAAGAACCAGAATTTTGTTTCTTAATTTGTCATTTTTTCCTTTTTAAAGAATTTTTGTGGTGTTGTTGTATGGTGATTAGTGGAGAGCATTTAAATGACATCATAGTGATGTCATAATTAAGGATTTAAGTCATTTTCTTTTTCTTTCTTTTCTATTCATTTTTAATTTAATTTTTAGTAATATTTATTCATATTTTAGATCATAATAATTATTTACTCAACTGGACAAGTCGGCCAAAAATCGTCTCTGAAGGCGAAATGACCAAAATGCCCTCCGTTTGGCTTAACGGGTCAGAATTGTCTGTACCGATTGAAAATTTTTTCTAAATATTTTCTTGGCATTCTAATGCCATAGGAACCTCAATGACCCTTCTCTGGAGTCCCAAAAATTATTTTATGAATTTTTCCCCGGGTCTAGGGCTCCTAGTTGCGAGAACCGCAACTTACCTCTGGTTATCCATCGCTTGGGCACCGGCTCATTTGACTTGGTTGTATTTAATTTCTAAAATTTTTACTAAATTTTTCTTATTAATATTTGAGTTAATTATGGTTCCTCACTTTAGTTTAAATATTTTTCCGGACGTTTTAGCTGTCCGGACCGACACCGATCACCGGAACAGTAGAATGTACGGAGTTGCTACCGGGAGGATGTTACACTCCATATATAACTAGTAGGAGCCAACACATGCCCATATACCCATACATAGTACAAGTATGAAAGCAGTATCAAACTCAAACCACCTATATACAAGATAATTGTGCTATCTCAGGTCTAAAGATTATATGCACTAATATGATTTATGACAATACATTGACAAGAGTAAACTCCATGTGCTTGTCATAAGTGTCACTGGTTTGGCCTACTTATCATGTATAAGTGCCTATCGTGTTTGTTATATGGCATGAGACTCATCATTTCTTCTTATTTATATCTCATATAAATAACTTGGGAACAAACATGAATACAATATTTCTGGATAAGTCATGTCCTTATTGTGAAGTATCCTCGATTGTGAACCTATTTATGATACTTTGTACTAGAAATACTATCACTCATATTCTTAACAACTTAAGAATAGAATTTCTAGCAAAATATCAATGGACCTTTTCTATTACACATAAATATATTATGTAAAAAGAAAAGTGGAAATGCCTTTTATTAATAAAAATATGTACAAGATACATACTAAATGATATGCTCTAGGGCATACTACTAACATGGTGGTGGTTGTTCTGTGCTCTTTTTTATCAGAAAATTAACTGCATAAAATAACCAGATTAATTAGTAAATGTATCATGTATTTAACCAAAATGATTATGGTCTTTTAATCAAATTGGTCTTCCCACTGACTTAGCGAATCCTATACTTCTAAAGTAGAAAATGGAAATCCTAGTTGGATGGATTTCTAGTGGGTGATTGAATTCTTATAATTCTATTGATCATCCTCAGTCACATCCATTATTGGAATTACAATAAACTATAAGTGAGCAACTCCTTGCCCATCACATCTCATGTGAGGTTCAATCCTTTACCTAGCCCCTAATGCTCAAAATCTCAGGTACATCCATTATTGACTTATCTTGCATTAGTTAAGTTGATCCCATTAAGCTAGTAATTATGCAAATAATTTTAATGTCCTCAGGTACATCCAATATTGGCCACCAAACCATTTACATATTTACAACATCTTATGCTTAACAATTATTCTTAAGAAAATCTCTTAAATTAATTGAATCTTCTGCAAGTATTTAAAATTTCTTAAAATAATTGCCTTAATGGAGGGCCCATATTATAATTACTTTAATTATACCATTTCTAACTTAATCATTTGTTTGGAAGATTTTGTGGTCGTCCTAATTACTATTAAGTCTCACTTTGCACATTATCCAATTAGCATGCATATATCATATACTTGCATACATTCCCATACATCTAATGCATTCATGGATAATAAATATGGTATGATCATGGACTTTCTAAGGGATTTAATTTTGAGCCACCAAAAATTGAATCAGGGCATTCCTAAATGTATTTCATTCATTCATATTACAAGAGTTGCTGAAGGAGTATATAATCAACACTTGATCTTGAATTCCTCCCACTGGTCCCACCAATGCTCTTGACCTCCTTGATCTTCTTGCAATCCAATTACATAGTAATCATTGGCATACCAAGGCGAATTTACAAGAACTAAATAAATGAAATTACAACCCAAAAATATTACAACCTTTATAATACATGCCCAAAATAAATTAAAATAAATTAATTAATTTACAACCCAAAGAAACATAAAAGAAATAAATCCAATCACATTAGTCTTTTATAGTCCATGATCATCCATCATACATATCACTATTTAACAATTAAATAAAAAATACATATTTAAATTAAATTGAATATCTTATATTCAACTTAAAAATCCAGATTTGAAAATGATTCAAACAAATTTAAAAATTCAGATTTGAATCACATTCAAACAAATTTAAAAATTCAGAATTGAATCACATCCAAACAAATTTAAAAATTCAGATTTGAATCACATTCAAACAAATTTAAAAACTTAAATTAAATTGAATGTCTCATATTCAACTTAAAAATCTAGATTTGAATATGATTCAAACAAATTTAAAAATTCAGATTTGAATCACATTCGAGCAAATTTAAAAATTCAGATTTGAATCTCATTCAAATAAATTTAAAAATTCAGATTTGAATCACATTCAAATAAATTTAATTGTGTGATTATAATTCTAATTAAACAATTTAATTAGACATAAAATGGACCTAAGATCATACAACAATTGCACATTCAACATCCATCATACCTTACGCACCATGGTGTTCATCAAACAAGCCGCCAACTTTGCTTTGCAACCAGCAATGAACCAATCATCTCAGGATCAAATCACACAATTAAATCATATAAACAACAATCTAAATGGCATATATAGTGGCTTTGATACCAATTGAAGGAGTGGAAGCATGAAAAACACAAGTTTAGATTATTGAAATTCAAAATTTTTTCTTCTAGGGTCACATGCATCATGCAAGATTTATTTTTATCTATTTGATATCAATGATAAACAACTTATTAAAAATCTTTTAATATATTTTTGGATCTACATTTGCCATTTAAGATTTTAGAATTAACAGATTAATCCATTATAACCCTAGATTAGATCAAGAACAAGTGCACTAACCTTTTGATGCACTGCAGTGTGTTTGGCACCTTTGAGATGTGTCTTTGGGACACCAGATGTTGTCCCTCTAGCTTGTCCACACCAAGATCACCTATGAGACCCCTTGAACAGCTTCTAAAGCTTTTTCTATGAATTAGAAAATCAAGTTTTGCCTTTTGAGAGATTTCAGATATAAAAAAGACACTAGAAACAATTTCTAGTATTTTTAATTCAAGAGATTGTTTGCTAATATCTTTGAATTGATGAGAGATGAAGAAGAAGAGAAGGGAGAGCAGCCAAGGGTGGTGACACAATGAGATGAATGGCAGCTTATGTTTTTGTTCTTTCATCCTTATACTTATATAGCTAGGTTACCACTTAAAACCCATGCCACATGTCACCTTCTGATTGACTCTAGGTTTAATTGATCCATCACATTATGCCAAGTGTCAAACCTATATTTAATCCTGACTTTGATCATCTTATATGATTAAAAGACATATGGCAAGCTTATGTGTAGTGCCATGTGCCACCATCTCATGGTGCTACATGTCACCCTATGAAATGACCAAAATACCCCTGTGTCTTAATTTTGAGTTCTCAACCCAAAATAATTATTTCTCTTCTTCTAATCAATTTATATCAAATATAAATTAATTAATTAATCTCTATTAATTAATTTCTCATTAATTAAATTCATATTTAAACACTTTAAATATAAATTTAACTTATACTATACATCCAATAACCTAGATTTGGTTTCAAGCCATGCTAGAGACTTTGCAATCTAATTGCAAACCAAACCTGTTTAATTAATCAATTAAACTCTTTAATTAATTAATTAAATCATATTTAATTTGGTGATTACTTGTGTATGTGTGTGACTTACTAGGCTCATCACTAATTGGCAATGAGATATGATATCAAGTCTTCATATCATCATAACTCTTTCTTACCATAAATGATTTCTCTAAATCATTTTATGCACCTCATAGACCATGGTTAACACCTAGCATAGTATGCCATAGCCACCAAATTAGTAATAAGGTTTACCTTAAATGAACCTAAAATCATATGTTACCATACACTAGAATCTCTCTATTACAAAATCTCAATTCGAACTGGAGTCATGGTTTATGTCAAACCCCATTTGCTATGAATATTATGTTCTCCTCTAATTCCAGTTCTTGATTAAAAATATTTTCTCATCAGAAACTCTTTTCTGATTAAATCTATCTGTCCTGGCCAGGAACTTGAAACATCAAGAACAATTAAATGAACATAGGATTTTATCCCTATTTACTTAGAGGAACAAATTCCATCTTGATCAACACCTACCTCCATATATAACTAGTAGGAGCCAACACATGCCCATATACTCATACACAGTACAAGTATGAAAGCAATATCAAACTCAAACCACCTATATATAAGATAACTGTGCTATCTCAGGTCTAAAGATTATATGCACTGATATGATTTATGATAATACATTGACAAGAGAAAACTCCATGTGCTCGTCATAAATGTCACTGGTTCGGCCTACTTATCATGTATAAGTACCTATAATGTTTGTTATATGGCATGCGACTCACCATTCCATCTTATTTACATCTCATACAAATAACTTGGGAACAAACATGATTACAATCTTTCTGGATAAGTCATGTCCTTATTGTGAAGTATACTCGATTGTGAACCTATTTATGATACTTTGTGCTAGAAATACTGTCACTCATATTCTTAACAACTTAAGAATAATATTTTTAACAAAATATCAATAGACCTTTTCTATTACACATAAATATATTATGTAAACGGAAAAGTGAAAATGCCTTTTATTAATAAAATATATACAAGATACATACTAAATTATATGCTCTAGGGCATACTACTAACAAAAAGTTAGTTGAGGAATGCAACCAGAGCAAGCAATAATTTTAAGATGTGCAATGGTATCCTGAACTATCCTATAAGGCAAAGAAGTGAATTAATGAGTAGTAAGTTAAATGAAAGTGAACATAGATGTTGGAAAATGACACATAGGCCTAGATCATAAGTAGAGATAGTGAGATAGCGATTATGGGGTCTGTGGCTAAGAATTTGATAAGTATTTCTAATATGACCAATATGGTCACCTTATAAGGAAACATGAATGAAAATAATTGAGAACTTTAAATTGTTGAATTGACTTTGTATGATTTAAATATGATTTCTTTTATGCATTTAAGAATTAATTGCATTGTTTTGAAGATTATGAATTGTGAAATGATTTTATATTATGGAAAGGTAGGTGTTGGCCCTCAATTTCAATGTAGCAAGGGGGTGGGCTGGTATTTGAATGTATTTTGAAGTGCTTTTGCAAACTTAATGTGTTGCCAACTATGTGCATGAATTTACAATAATAAAATATGTTTATTGATTTGTAGATGCAGTTTGTGAATGGAAATTATTTTGAATATGTTTTGAAACTACAGTTGACATGGCAATGTGATTTGTGTTTCTCATTAGGTTGTCTAGTGAGATGATATTTGATGTGATCTCCTCCACTTGTGGGGTTAAGCTTCCCTCTCTGGCTTGCTAGTTAAGATTGATTCGGATGAGTACTCATTAGCTAGCTAGCCTTTGGTGCCTCCCTTTAGCCCCTATTATTGGAGGGAGTGTGCTTTGTTGTGGTGTACAACACGGCATTGATCGAAAATTTTGTATCATGGGTCCAACTGTGTGAATTGTTGGCAACACTCTTAAATTGTGCATACTTTGATAAAATTTGATTGAAACAAATGCTTGTTAATGGTTGAAAAATATTATATTATTTTTTTGGTTCAAGAAAAACATGAATATTTTAAATGCTTTATTATGATTTAATAAATTGTGTTTTATATTGACTTTGAAATTATTAGTTGTGTACCGCTGAGTTCACTACTCAGCAATAGCTTTTGTATGCTATCGTAGATGAAAGAAAAGATAGAGTAGTTGAGTGAGACTACTGGAAGCTGAATTTAGAGCTGAGTTTTGATTGAGCTTTGGGTATATATACTTGGTATACCCTTGTAATTTATTTTGATGCAATTATAGCTATATGTATATATGTTAAGACAGTTGAGCAGTTGTATAAGAAGTTTTGTAATATTATTTTGACACTGTATTTAAATGTAATTTTTTTTATATTAAGCTGTTATATCCAATGAATATTTCCTTTGGATTGTAAATAGAATGAATTTATTTCCTTGACGTGCATGGAGAAAAGAAATAATTTGAGTGTGGATTGATTTAATTTCATATCTATTATTTATAACAGGTTGATTTTTAGTAAGTGAAAATTCGTTTTATTGAATTTTTAAGCCACCACCACGCAGATTTTCTGTAAAATTGTAAAAATACTTATTTCTTTCCAAATAAACTTTATGACACATACTTAAATTGAAGACACTTAAATAATTCTTTTACCACCACATTAAACTAATAAAATGAATTTATCTTGTTAAAATCCCTTATAGTATATTTAATAGATTATCGGTAGGCGAAGCTCGGTAATTTATTAGGTATACTATGGAATCATGTCATATCTTACAGAGGGGTAAGGTGTGACAATTTAAGTGGGAAGAATTTGAAATTTCAAGAGGGAAACAACTAGGGTTGAGCTCCAAATTCAAGGTAAGAATACTACTTTCTTCTTAAGTCTTGTACATATTGAACTTGAGTTGAGGATTGATGGAAATCTTGGTGAAAATGATGAAGGAAAGTGAAGTTAGGGTGAAGTGAAGCCTACGGGTTCAAGGGGGAATGTTAGTGTTCTTACTTTCTTGATGTTGGCATGGGGATTTCACTTTAGAAATTGCATGGAGGTGGAGATAATTGGCTGGGATTTTGGTTAAATATGACATGGAGTGCAATGCATGCTAATAATTTGAGGAAATTATGTGTAGGAATTGGTGGGAAAGTGAAGCTGAATGCAAATTAGGTGAGGCAGACATTGTTGGTGTGGATAACCAAGACCTATACACTGAATTGGACTTGAAATTTTTGGTGAAAAGTTACTGCAATTGAGAGTAAATCGCTAGAACTAAGTTGAGGTAAGTGCTAGTCTAAGCTTGTTGTCAAAATTGCTACATTATGAATCATTGAATTATGAACTGCTAGGATTAGTGAATTCAGTGAGTAGCCTGTACTAATTTGTCTATAAGTTGAGTTATAGGGCTCTAATTGAGAGCAATATGAATTAAAATTTTCTTAAGACATAGACCTACAATTTTTAGGTTTTGACCTGGACTTAATTTTAAGGGTAAAGTAGCTGAAATTTTAGTGTAAATTAGTGTGGCAAATCTAGAATTTTAAGAATTCCAGCAAATTTAGTCCTGTGACCTTTGTGTAGTAAATAGGGCATATCTCCATCTGTACACCTCCAATTGAGGTGCTACAAGATACATTAAAAACTTAAGACATAGGCCTAAAATCTTGCTTTAGAGAGCCTATATAAATTCTGAGTGTAAAGTACTTGAATATTGAGTGCAAACTTGAATTGGTAATCTGGAAACCTAAAATTTTCAGGAAAATGCATCCGGGAATAGTAGTTGGTAATTTAGCTATAACTCATAATGTAGGCCTCCTAATTAGGTGATTCTTGAAGTGATAAAAACCTAAAATATGTAGAAAGATATCTTATGAAGACTACTTTAATTGAATTTATCTTCAAAATGGACAAATTAGCCTATAAATAGGAACTATGAATCCTGTCTATAGCCAGAACTAGTTAGGTAAAAACTGGACAATGTCTAGAAATTGGAGCATAATTTAAGATTTAGACCTTGGAATGGGATGATTCTTAATTTAAATGCAAGGTAAGACCTCAAGCTATAAATTATACGAAGATCATAAAAGCTAATTCTATCTTTAGAGTTCTCAAAGAATTGATGGAAAACAGGGTACCAAATAGGCGTTCCTCCTGAAATGGTAACTTGCCTTTTTGAACAATTTGTAAATGAAGGGCTATAAATGAATTCCTACATGTCCAAATTGGATCAAATTAATTTCTAATGAAAGTTAAGACATAAATTGACATATTTTATGAAAGGAATTGATCTTGAAAATGTCTTTCTTTAGGTCTAATTATGATTGCAAAATGAGTTAGGAAATCTGCCTCATTAGAAAGTAATATAATTGATTCTAAATGCTATGTGATAAGGTGTCACTACTTGGCTTAAATGAAATGACATGTTACATGGTTATGTCCTTATTCTAAACATATAATTGATTATATGATGATGGCAATTGCTGTTAAAATGATGAATGTCAATCCTTCCTTTTTTTGAATATGTAAACAATTATATGATGATGACAAATGATGTTAAAATGATAAATGTTAATCCTTTATGGATATAAGAATGTTAAAAATATATATGATCATGTTATAAGATTGTTAAGGCCCAAAGTTCTACCTAGATTGAAAATAGAAACCGGATAGTTTAGCATGCCAAATAGGGAAGTAAGTTAGTCGATCTGCAAACCGAATTAAATCTATATCTATGATAATTTAAAGATGGCATCTGAAAGACGGTGTCACAATGTATGTTCTGGTTCTAAATAGGGCATGTAAGACGATACCTGAAAGAAGGTGTTGCAGTGGCAAAAAGGACACGTAAGACGACATCCAAAAGAAGATGTTGCAATAGTAAAAAAAAATGTAAGACAACATCTGAAAGAAGGTGTCACATCAAAACCCTAGTATCTGGAATAAGGAAAGTTATACTAGGCAAGAATTGGGCTATTAATGGAAATGTGAAAATAATAGAATGATAAACATCCACGTTAGATAAGTTTTTCAATTGTTTGAAAATTTAAATAATATTTCTATTAATGGATAACATGTTTATATATGCATATTTCGTGAGCAAGATTAGTTAATTTTAATTAAATAGTTACAGTGGAATGCTTTATTCATTTTTGAAAGAGTTTTTATGAATTATTACTTGCTTAAAATGATTTTAATTAATTGTTAAATGCTTACAGTATGTATAGTTATAGATGACTATTAATTGGTCATCTAAAGCTAGACATGCACCACTAAGTTATATGCTTAGCACGATGGGTTTTATCTCGTGCAGGTACTAAAGCCGAGGGTACAAAGAGAGTAGATCATTAAAGTTTGCATCAAAAGAGTAGTGATTGTCAGGGGTTAAATTAGGGTTGGCTTTACCTTACTCTTGTAAATAACTTTTGTATAAGTCGTATAAGAAATTAATGATGAAAAGGTGCATCTAAGTAAATGACATGTTATGTAAAGTTGTATTTTGTTTAAACCACTTTTGGTAAAGTTTTTATGTGTAAGTGTGGAATGTTCATATGAACTTAAGATACAGTCCTCCTTACAGGTTGGGTTAAATTGTTGTAACGCTCCTGGTTCAATTGTTATGCTGCCGGATCGGGGGTTGTAACAAGTATACTTTTGGTAACCAAAATAGTAATCATCACAATTAGATAGTGCTTTAAATGATGTCAATATCATCACCATTGACATTATTTTATATTGACAAAACTATTTTTCATCATCAATAAAATGCATTTTTCATGACGTAAATAATAATCATCTCTATTGGTTATTACTTTAACTGACATCAATATCATCACCTTTGATAATTATTTTAGATTGGCAAAATTATTTTTTTTTGTTACCAATAAATACACTTTTTCGTTACATAAATAATAATTGTCACAATTAGTTATTACTTTATGTGACACCATTCTCATTACTATTGATAAATTTATTATATTTGTAACACCCTTATGTTCGGTAGTGCATTCTACTATTCCGGTGACCAGTGTCGGTCCGGACAGCTAGAATGCCTAGAACTATATTTAAATATTAGTGAGGAGACATAGAATAATGAAATACAAGAAAAGAAAATACAAGAAAAACAAAGGAAAAATAATAGCAATGAAATGTAACAAAGTTAAACGAGCCGAGACTAGCGATGGGTGACCGCACCGGGAAGTTGTGGCGTGGACCGTTAACTAGTCCTGGACCGCGAAAAACCCTGAAAAATATTTTTAAAACTTAAATAGACATCTATTGAAGTATAAATACCATTAGAAATATCAAAGAAAAATTAATTAATTAGTACAAAGAAAAAGTGAGAAATCGAGAAAATGACAAAACTCGGTGTTACCGAAAAATCGGGAATGCAACCCGAACAAGGGAATTGTAGTCATTTGACACCCCAAGTTGTCTTTAACCTAAATGTCCATTAAAAATACATGATATTACTGAAGGAACGGAAGTGTGAAAAACACAAGATTATACCATTGAATTCAAAAATTTTCACCTAGGGTCACATGCACCATGCAAGATTTATTTTTATCTATTTGATTTCAATGATAAACAACATATTAAAACTCTTTTAATATGTTTTTGGATCTGTATTTGCCATTTAAGATTTTAAAATTAATCAGATTATTTTTAGAACCCTAGATTAAATCAAGAACGATTACACTAACCTCTTGATGTGCTGCAATGTTCGCGCCTTTGAGATTCATCTTGAGGACACGGATGTTGTCCCTCTAGCTTGTCCACACCAAGAATACCTATGGCAGCCCTTGAATAGCTTCTAAAGCTTTTTCTATTAATTAGAAAATCAAGTTCTGCCTTTTAAGAGATTAAAGATGTAAACAGGACACTAGAAACAATTTCTAGTGTTCTTAATTCAAGAGATTGATGGCTAATCTCTTTGAATTGATGAGAGATGAAGAGAAATAGCTGGAGAGGCTCAAAGTGGCGTGACAATTGAGAGGAGAGGCTGCTGGTTATGTTTTCTTTTCATAACCACACTTAAATAGCTAGGTTAACACATTAAACCCTAGCCACATGTCACCTTTTGATTAGCTCTAGGTTTAAGTGACCCAATCACATTGTGCCAAGTGTCAAACCTATATTTAATCTTGATTTTAATCATCTTACATGATTAAAAAAACATTTGGCAAGCTTATGTGTTATGCCATGTGTCACCATCTCATGGTGCCACGTGTCACAATCGTGAAATGACCAAAATGCCATCGTGTCTTAATTTTGAGTTCTTAACCCAAAATAATTATTTTCTTCTTCTAATTAATTTATATCAAATATAAATTAATTAATTAATCTCTATTAATTAATTTCTCATCAATTAAATTCATATTTAAACACTTTAAATATAAATTTAATTTATACTACACATCCAATAATCTAGATTTGGTTTCAAGTCATGCTAGGGACTTTGCAATTTAATTGCAAACCAAATCTATTTAATTAATCAATTAAACTCTTTAATTAATTAATTAAATCATATTTAAATAGGTGATAACTTGTGTATGTGTGTGACTTACTAGGCTCATCACTAATTGGCAATGAGACATGATATCAACTCTTAATATCATCAGAACTCTTTCTTACCATAAATGATTTCTCTAAATCATTTTATGAACCTCATAGACCATGGTTAACACCTAGCATAGCATGCCATGGCCACCCAATTAGTAATAAGATTTACCTTAAATGAACCTATAATCATATGTTACCATGCACTAGAATCTCTCTGTTACAAAATCCCAACTCAAGCTAGAGTCATGGTTTATGTCAAACTCCATTTGCTATGAATATTATGTTCTCTTTTAATTCCAGTTCTTGATTAAAAGATTTTTCTCATCGTAAACTTTTTCCGAATAAATCTATCTGTCTGGCCAGAACTTGAAACATCAAGAACAATTAAATGAACATAGGATTTTATCTCTATTTACTTATAGGAGCAGATTCCTTCTTGATCAACACCTACCTCCATATATAACTAGCAGGAGCCAACACATGCCCATATACCCATACATAGTACAAGTATGAAAGCAGTATCAAACTCAAACTACCTATATACAAGATAACTGTGCTATCTCAGGTCTAAAGATTATATGCACTGATATGATTTATGACAAAACATTGACAAGAGTAAACTCCATGTGCTTGTCATAAGTGTCACTGGTTCGGCCTACTTATCATTTATAAGTGCCTATCAAGTTTGTTATATGGCATGAGACTCACCATTCCATCTTATTTATATCTCATATAAATAACTTGGGAACAAACATGAATACAATCTTTCTGGATAAGTCATGTCCTCATTATGAAGTGTCCTTGATTGTGAACCTATTTATGATACTTTGTGCTAGAAATATTGTCACTCATATTCTTAACAACTTAAGAATAATATTTCTAACAAAATATCAATGGACCTTTTCTATTACACATAAATATATTATGTAAACGGAAAAGTGGAAATGCCTTTTATTATTAAAATATGTACAAGATACATACTAAATGATATGCTCTAGGGCATATTACTAACAATCTCCCACTAGCACTAGAGCCATTCATTACAATATCTTAGACCTATCTTCTCAAGATGTCGGTCTAACTGAGTCTGTGACATAGGCTTAGTGAATGGATCAGCTGGATTTTCAGCTGATGCTATTTTCTGCATGGCTACATCGCCTCGCCCAACTATTTCTCTGATAATGTGGTAGCGCCTTTCTATGTGTTTGGATTTCTGGTGAGACCTTGGTTCCTTAGCTCAGTATGATTGCTCCATTATTGTCACAAGATAATGGAGCCGACTCAATGGAAGGAACTATCGTAAGTTCTGTCATGAACTTCTTTATCCAAACGACTTCTTTTGCAAGATTCGATGCGAATATACTCACCTCGATGAGTGGAATCTACGATCGTGCTCGCTTTGGAACTCTTCCAACCGATCGCACCTCCATTACAAATGAACACATATCCAGAGGTAGACTTTCTATCATCGATATCCGATTGGAAATCGAATCGAGATAACCATCCAATTGCAAGTCTCCACCTCCATAAATCAAGAATAAATCCTTAGTTCTTCTCAAGTACTTAAGGATATTCTTGTGACTATCCAGTTGTTCCAAACTGGATTGGATTGATACCGCTAGTCAAACTAACAAAGATATGCGATATCCGGCCTAGTACACAACATTGCATACATTAAACTTCCAATAGCCAAGAATATGGAATCTGCCATCTTATCTCTTTCTTCAAGTGCCTTTGGAGACATCTCTTTAAAAATGTGGATACCATGTCTCACTGGTAACAATCCTCTCTTGGAATCAAGCATGTTAAACCTCTTTAATAGCTTTTCCAAGTATAGACTTTGGGATAAACCAATTATTCTTTTCGTTCTATCTCTATAGATGCGAATCCCAAGAATATAGGTTGCCTCCCTAAGTCATTCATGGAGAATGTATTTGACAACCATACCTTTATAGTCCAACATACCGTATCATTACCCATCAACGATGTCATCCACATATAAGACAAGGAAAGTGATAGCACTTGTCACTAACCTTCTTATATACACATGGCTCATCCTCATTTTTGATAAAACCAAAAGATTTAATGGCTTCATCAAAGCGGATGTTCCAACTCCTAAGCTTGTTTCAACCCATAAATGGATCGCTTTAGCTTGCATACCTTGGAACCATCTTGGGATTCAAATCCCTAGGTTGTTCCATGAAAATGTTTTCTTCAATGTATCCATTGAGAAAAGTCGCTTTTGACATCCATCCGCCAAATCTCATAATCATAGTATGCAACTATTGCTAATAAAATCCTAATTGATTTAAGCATGGCAACAAAGTAGAAAGTCTCCTCATAGTCTATTCCTTGCCTTTGGCGAAACCCTTCGCTACTAGCCTTGCCTTATAGGTCTCTACCTTTCCATCGTAACCAATTTTCTTCTTGAGAACCCATTTGTTCCCTATAGGTACAATACCTTCAGTGGGTCAACAAGATCCCAAACTTGATTCTTATACATGGAATCAATCTCGGATTTCACAAAGATCAATCCATTTTGAAGAGTCTATATCGATATAGCTTCTTCATAGGTAAGTGGATCATCTCCATGATCTACTTCTTCATGAGTAGACAACTCTTGTTCTTCTTCATGAAGAAAACCATATCTCACCGTGGGTGAGATACAGTTATTCTACGAGGAACAGTGTAGATGTTTCATCAATGGGTATAGGTTGACTAGATGGATCTTTATCCATCTGATCCATTGGTTGGTCAGAATTCTCCAATACTAACTCTATTTGTCTTCCTTTGCCTCCTTCTTGAACAAACTGTTGTTCAAGAAATGTGGCATCTCTACTTATCACAACCTTGTGTGAAGGAGGAAAATAAAAATAATATCCAAAACTCTCTTTTGGATATCCAACAAATCGACCTCTATCTGATCTGGTCTCCATTTTATCAGTGTTCAGCTTTTTGATATAAGCTGGACAGCCCCTAATCTTAACATGCTTAAGACTTGGTTTTCTTCCATGCCATATCTCATAAGGTGTGGAAGAAACGATTTTGATGGAATCCTATTCGAATATATAAAGTGATTCTAATGCAAATCCCCAAAAGGAGATTGGCATATCGGTATAGCTCATCATACTACGCACCATATCCAATAGGTACGATTTCTCCTTCGGATACACCATTCAGCTATGGCGTTCCTGGAGGAGTCAGCTGAGAAACAATGCCATGCTCTCTCAAGTATTCATCAAATTCAGTACTCAAATATTCACCTCCACGATCTGATCGAAGAGCTTTAATACTTTTTCCTGTTTGATTTTCTACTTCAGATTTAAATTCCTTAAACTTTTCAAAGGATTCATGTTTGTATTTCATCAAATACAAATACCCAAACCTTGATTTATCATCAGTAAAGGTAATAAAATAATGAAAGCCCTCTAGCCATTTCTTTAAACGGACCACATACATCACTATGTATTAGTTCCAAAATATTTTCACTCTTAGCCCTTGTCCAACAAAGGGTGATCTAGTCATTTTGCCTTGAAGGCAAGATTCACAAGTTGGAGTAGGCTTAGAGCCCAATGAGGATAGAATCCCCATTTTCTCCAATTTTGCAATCCTATCTTCTGCAACATGACATAACCTTAAGTGCCAAATATATTTTGAACTTGAGTTGGTTTTCACCATGGCATTGTATTCTTTTTGATCACTTGCATTCATTTTGTGTTTGTCATTATTAGCCAAATAATAAAGACCATCATTCATATACCTGAACCAACATATTTATTTCCAAAATAAATATTGCAAACATCATTTGTGAACTAAAATTCATAGCCATTTCTAGTCAAACTAGATATAGAAATGATGTTCTTAAAAGCATCAGGTACATATAAAATATTATCCAAACACAAAACATGTCCAAACATGTAAAAAGATTTAGATCCTATGGTGAGCCATTGCCAATCCGGACTCTAATATCTTGAGAATGCAAGTCGCCATCGCTTTGCTAGTTCCTGCATATCATTAGAAATGTAAGAACTGGCACCAGTATCTAAAACCCAAGCTGTAGATGAACTATAAGTATCATCAGAATCTAAATAACAAGATATGGACAAACCTTCCGAAGGTGTATCCTTCTTGTCCTTCAGAGAAGCAAGATACTGCAGGCGGTTCCTTTTCCAAAGTGCCCATCCTTCTGGCAGTGGAAACACTTTCCTTTGCCTCCATCAGCTTTAGTCTTTCCTTTCTGTTTAGCTATTTTCTTGGAAGGACCAGGAATCGGAGATTTCTTTTTCTTATTGCCCTTCTTCTTGTTGGACTTTCCAGAAGAAGATGCAACAAAGCTACCTCTTTTCCTTTATTGCACGGCATATTCTTTTGGGCAATAACCAGCATGTTGAGTAATTCAGCTAAGGTGCATTCTGTTTAGTCATATGGAAATTTGTCACAAAATTCCCAAAAGACTCGGGAAGGGATCAAGGATCAAATTCGTTTGTAGTTGGAAATCCATGTTGAAGTCAAGATGTTCCAACTGCTCAATCACCAATCATCTTGTGGACATGATCCCCAACATTCGTCCCTCGGACATCCTCATACGGAATAAGCCTAGATATCTCATACCTAGCATTCTGCTGTGCTCACCATACAACTCTTGTAGGTGAAGGAGGATCTCACTCGACTCTGCATGTTCTCATGTTGCTTCGTAACTCATTACTCATAGAAGCAAGCATGTAACACTTAGCTCTCATATCATGCTCCTTCCACTTGTCCAAAGTTTCATGTTCCTCTTGTGTGGCCTCCGGAGGTAAGGGACCAGGAACATTTGAATCTAGAACATATCCTATATGTTCAAGGTTCAGACAAGTTTCAAATTTCTTAGCCAATCGCATGATTAGGTCCTGTCAACTGTTGTGATCGAATATGCTTGCAAGGATATTGGATGGTGGTGGTTGTTTTGTGCTCATTTTTATCGTAAAATTAATCTGCAGAAAATAACCAGATTAATTAGTAAATGTATCACGTAATTAACCAAAATGATTATGGTCTTTTAATCAAATTGGTCCTCCCACTAACTTAGCGAATCCTACACTTCCAAAGTAGAAAGCGGAAATCCTAGTTGGATGGATTTCTAGTGGGTGATTGAATTCTTATAATTCTATTGATCATCCTCAGTACATCCATTATTGGAATTACAATAAACTATAAGTGAGCAACTCCTTGCCCATCACATCTCATGTGAGGTTTAATCCTTTACCTAGCCCCTAATGCTCAAAATCTCAGGTACATCCATTATTGACTTATCTTGCATTAGTTAAGTTGATCCCATTGAGCCAGCAATTATGCAAATAATTTTAATGTCCTCAGGTACATCCAATATTGGCCACCAAACCATTTAAATATTTACAACATCTCATGCTTAACAATTATTCTTAAGAAAATCTCTTAAATTAATTGCATCTCATGCAACTATTTAAAATTTCTTAAAATAATTGCCCAGTGGAGGGCTTATCTTATAATTACTTTAATTATAGCATTTCCAACTTAATCATTTGTTTGGAAGATTTTATAGCCATCCTAATTACTATTAAGGTCTCACTTTGCACATTATCCATTTAGCATGCATATATCATATAATTGCATACATTCCCATACATCTCATGCATTCATGGATAAGCAGTAAATATGGTATGATCATGGACTTTCTAAGGGATTCAATGAGCCACCAAGAATTGAATCGGGCATTCCTAGGTGTATTTCATTCATTCATTTTACAAGAGTTGCTGAAGGAGTACATAATCAACACTTGATATTGAATTCCTCCCACTGGTCCCACCAATGCTCTTGACCTCCTTGAACTTCTTGCAATCCAATATTACATAGTAATCCTTGGCATACCAAGGCGAATTTACAAGAACTTAAATAAATGAAATTACAACCCAAAAATATTACAAACTTAATAATACATGCCCAAAATAAATTAAAATAAATTAATTAATTTACAATCCCAAAGAAACATAAAAGAAATAAATCCAATCACATTGGTCTTTTATAGTCCATGATTATCCATCATGCATATCACTATTTAACAATTAAATAAAACATACATACTTAAATTAAATTGAATATCTCATATTCAACTTAAAAATCAGATTTGAATATGATTCAAATAAATTTAAAAATTCATATTTGAATCTCATTCAAACAAATTTAAAAATTCAGATTTGAATCACATTCAAACAACTTCCAAAATTCAGATTGTAATCACATTCTCTCATTTTTAAAAAATCATATTTGAATCACATTCAAATATTTTTAAAAATCAGATCTGAATTTTATTGAATCAATTTTAAAAATCAGATTTAAATATGATTCAAACAACTTTAAAAATTCAGATTTGAATCACATTCAAACAACTTTTAAAATTCAGATTTGAATCACATTCAAACAATTTTTAAAATTCTGATTTGAATCATAATTTAATTGTGTGATTAAAACAACTAATTAAACACTTTAATTAGTCAAAGAATAGGCCTTAGATCATACAACAATTGCAGAATTAAAAGCCAAACCTTGAACCACCCAAGGAACCATTGTTGCCACCAATGGTGGCTTCACCATGTGTGCCGCCACACCTCATGATCCAACCAGCAATGAATCTCTTGATCTCATGATCAAACACACAATTAAATTATATAATCAACAATCTAAATGGCAAATATAGTGGCTGATACCAATTGAAGGAACGGAAGGCGTGAAAAACACAAGATTATACCATTGAATTCAAAAATTTTCACCTAGGGTCACATGCACCATGCAAGATTTATTTTTATCTATTTGATTTCAATGATAAACAACATATTAAAACTCTTTTAATATGTTTTGGATCTGTATTTGCCATTTAAGATTTTAAAATTAATCAGATTAATTTTAGAACCCTAGATTAAATCAAGAACGATTACACTAACCTCTTGATGTCTTTGCCAATGTCTGCGCCTTAGATTCGTCTTGAGACACGGATGTTGTCCCTCTAGCTTGTCCACACCAAGAACACCTATGGCAGCCCTTGAATAACTTCTAAAGCTTTTTCTATTAATTAGAAAATCAAGTTCTGCCTTTTAAGAGATTAAAGATGTAAACAGGACACTAGAAACAATTTCTAGTGTTCTTAATTCAAGAGATTGATGGCTAATCTCTTTGAATTGATGAGAGATGAAGAGAAATAGCTGGAGAGGCTCAAAGTGGCGTGACAATTGAGAGGAGAGGCTGCTGGTTATGTTTTCTTTTCATAACCACACTTAAATAGCTAGGTTAACACATTAAACCCTAGCCACATGTCACCTTTTGATTAGCTCTAGGTTTAAGTGACCCAATCACATTGTGCCAAGTGTCAAACCTATATTTAATCTTGATTTTAATCATCTTACATGAAAAAAAAAAAACATTTGGCAAGCTTATGTGTTATGCCATGTGTCACCATCTCATGGTGCCACGTGTCACACTGTGAAATGACCAAAATGCCCCTGTGTCTTAATTTTGAGTTCTTAACCCAAAATAATTATTTTCTTCTTCTAATTAATTTATATCAGATATAAATTAATTAATTAATCTCTATTAATTAATTTCTCATCAATTAAATTCATATTTAAACACTTTAAATATAAATTTAATTTATACTACACATCCAATAATCTAGATTTGGTTTCAAGTCATGCTAGGGACTTTGCAATTTAATTGCAAACCAAATCTATTTAATTAATCAATTAAACTCTTTAATTAATTAATTAAATCATATTTAAATAGGTGATAACTTGTGTATGTGTGTGACTTACTAGGCTCATCACTAATTGGCAATGAGACATGATATCAACTCTTAATATCATCAGAACTCTTTCTTACCATAAATGATTTCTCTAAATCATTTTATGAACCTCATAGACCATGGTTAACACTTAGCATAGCATGCCATGGCCACCCAATTAGTAATAAGATTTACCTTAAATGAACCTATAATCATATGTTACCATGCACTAGAATCTCTACATTACAAAATCCCAACTCAAGCTGGAGTCATGGTTTATGTCAAACTCCATTTGCTATGAATATTATGTTCTCTTTTAATTCCAGTTCTTGATTAAAAGATTTTTCTCATCAGAAACTCTTTTCTGAATAAATCTATCTGTCCTGGCCAGGAACTTGAAACATCAAGAACAATTAAATGAACATAGGATTTTATCTCTATTTACTTAGAGGAACAGATTCCTTCTTGATCAACACCTACCTCCATATATAACTAGCAGGAGCCAACATATGCCCATATACCCATACATAGTACAAGTATGAAAGCAGTATCAAACTCAAACTACCTATATACAAGATAACTGTGCTATCTCAGGTCTAAAGATTATATGCACTGATATGATTTAAGATAAAACATTGACAAGAGTAAACTCCATGTGCTTGTCATAAGTGTCACTGGTTCGGCCTACTTATCATTTATAAGTGCCTATCAAGTTTGTTATATGGCATGAGACTCACCATTCCATCTTATTTATATCTCATATAAATAACTTGGGAACAAACATGAATACAATCTTTCTGGATAAGTCATGTCCTCATTATGAAGTATCCTTGATTGTGAACCTATTTATGATACTTTGTGCTAGAAATATTGTCACTCATATTCTTAACAACTTAAGAATAATATTTCTAACAAAATATCAATGGACCTTTTCTATTACACATAAATATATTATGTAAACGGAAAAGTGGAAATGCCTTTTATTATTAAAATATGTACAAGATACATACTAAATGATATGCTCTAGGGCATACTACTCACAATTACACTTGGAAAATATCATGAAAAATTAAATTGATGGTACATAGTTTAAATAGCAAAAATTAGGAGCTAAATGAGGAATGTGAAAACTTTAGAATATTAAATACTTAATTTAAGTTAGTGGTCCACTAACTCCACTTAAGTGGACATGTGAGCAGCATATTTTGAACAGAAATTCACCTTCTTCAACCTTGCCAAAGACCAGCCGAAACCAAAGAAGATAGAAAACCTCCATGGGCGCATGTTACAAGCTTCATGCAAGCTTCAATCCTTCATCTCCAAGCCATTTTTCCACTTGATTCCTTCACAGAAGTTGTTCTACACCACTTGGGTAGTAGATAGGCAGCAAGAAGATCAAGTTTAGTCAAGGTTTTGAAGAGTTTTCAAAGTGGTAAGTAGGTATTTTTGATGCTTGCTTCATTAAAGTTTGTGTGGGTGTTATGGGTAGTTGAATTGTGGAAGGATTTTTGAAGTTTGATGAGTTAAGGGAGAGGTATATTTTTGGCAGCCATGGAAACTCCATAAGAATAGTTTATCCTTGCATGTAAATGGTAGATTAAAGTGTTGATGAAGTGTTTATGTGTGTAGGAATAAACTGGGTGATGTATACTAAATGTATGTGAATGTACACTTGATTTTGGAAGCTTAGAAGTTAATTGAGAGAGATGTATGAATCAGCAACTTGAAGTGTGAACCAAAAAAATGTTATTTCATGGTTTGGTTTATGAAATTATATGGATGAATTATGGTGCTTGTTATGGCAGCTTGTATATGTGTATAAGGGTTTGAATGTGGACATGTAAATGAGCTTGTCATGTGCTTAAATTGTTTGTAACTTGGACTTAGTAAATTCTGTACTATAATGTGCATATTGAATGTGGTTACAAGCTGCCAAAATGACCAAAAATGTGTTGTAAAATGTGTTAATGGTAAGGTACAAAACAGAAATGACATGTAAGAGTTAACTTGGTAGGCATAGGATGTGTATTTGATGAGTGATGAATAATGAATAGCAGGGCAGTGTGTGTTTTGGCTTAGAACTTTAAGTGTGTGGCTCCAATTGGTATGAGACCAATTGGAGGTGAAACTAGGCACAAAAAGTGCCAACTTTCATGAAGGAAGCTTACCAAAATTCTGCTTGGAAGGTAACTTGAAAAAATGACTAAATCCGGATTAGTGCATTTAAGGCCTAAAAATTGACCATTTGGGCAGCAGTTAGTGTTTTGGCCATAACTCACTCAAAACAGGTTCACTTGACCTGAAATTTTTACCATGAATAGTTGAGACATATATCTATAAGTCTTATGAAGACACCAAAGCCTAGAAATGACCATAAGCAAGTCAAATAGCTTGCACAAGTTTGGGTCCAAAAACTGGCCGAACCAAAAGTGACCTAAAAATAACCTAAAATGACCATTTTGATACATTCTGACCAGCAATAGTAAAATGACCATAACTTGGTCTAGTAAACTCAGAATGACCTGAAATTTTGCCCCATGTGCAATAAGACATAGATCTACAAGTTTGTAGTTTTGACCGAAACTCGAAAACCGAGGGAACTAGGTCATCCGGTTAGGTCAAATTGGTATACCGAAATCCGACAAATTGTAATAAAATGCAATATACATGAAAATGAATTGGGTAACATGTACCAACACTAAAAGGCTATTAAATATGACACATTGGTAACATGAAAACTAATTCACCTATACTGCATCTAGGGTCAACATCTTAGGTTGACTAAGGAAATAATAGAATTCAATAAGTTAATTATTAAGCTTTATTCTTAGAGACAGTTTAAATGAGTACTGAAACACTTCAAATTGTGTGTTTCAGTTAGAAAAGACTCAAGGAAGGGGAAGGAAACATTGAGTTAGAGCCAAAAGGTATATATAAGAGGTTTGTGCACAATAGTTATTTCTTTTGAATTTTTCAATTGAAATAAATTATGATTATTTGTATGTTATTGTTTTAAATTGTGTTTGTGCACAATAATTTTGATTTCTCATTTTTTACTTAAAAATTTAATTGAACATTATAGTTTTAAATTGTGTTTGTGTACAATACTTTTTATATTCACTGCTTTTACCAGAAAATTTATTTGGAGAATTGAGTTGTGAATAATTTTTTATTGTTTTAACTTTGGGAATTGTATTTGGAAATTATTGCATTGCCTACTTTGCAAATGAAAATTTTGAGATAAAATATGATTCGTGGTTGTATGAAATATTTAAATATTGTGATTTGGAATTGTTTTGATTCACACTTGGCATGACACTGTTACTATGTTCCTCCTCCATTTATGGGGTGAGTGTGATTATATTCCTCCCTCTTTGACTTGTCAGTCTGAGGTGAGTGTGGATGAGTACTCATTATTTAGCTAGCTTCCTCCCTCATTGATTTCGATTATTGGGGTGAGTGTGTCTTGTCGTGGTGTACAACACGGCATGTGCGGAAAAATTGTGTCATGGCCTAAATTGTGTAATTGATTGGCAAAACTGTATCATTCAGTTATTTGATCAAATGGTGTTATTGATTGGCAAAACTGTATTATTCAGTTATTTGATCAAATGGTGTTATTGATTGGCAAAACTGTGTTATTCAATTATTTGATCAAATTTGTGTTATATGAACTTTATAAATTGTGAAATGGAATTGTGAATTATTTGATTTGTGAACTGTCAATAAAAGATTTATATATCGCATTTCAAATTGTTATTGTGCACCACTGAGTAAATTTTACTCAGCGATAACTTTTCATTGCTGTCGCAGGTAGACAGACTGACAGGGCAGCAGACTAGGCTGCTAATGCTATATTGAGAGTTCATCGGGTATATTGAGTATACCATATTTTGTATTTTGTATTGTAATATATGTTCACTGTATGTATATATTGTTCTTGATTTTGAGCAGTTGTAAATTAAAATTGTACATTAAAGTTGTAAACTAAATTTGTAAATTATTTTGGTTTGTAAATATTGTGATATATTTCTTTTATCTCAGCTTTTGAAAACACTGAAAAATTATTGTGGATTTGAGTTGACAAATGTTGAGAAACATATTGTGTTGATTAAATGTTGGAGTTTGAGATTGAGAAATATATTTAAAGTGCTTTTTACAGGTTTTTGAAGAACTGTTTTTTTCAAAATACAGATGGCATTCCGCCAAAATTTTTATAGAAATTCCTAATAATTCAAATGTGTTAGCTGTTTCCCTTCAGTTCAAAAAATTTTAACACCTGTAAATAGTGCTCACCACTGTAAAAAGACGTAAGAAAAGTTTTAAAATTCCTTGTAGTGTATTTAATGGGTTATCAGTAGACGAAGTTGGTAATTCATTAGGTATACTATGGGATCATGTTATGCCTTACAGAGGGGTAGGGTGTGACAATATTGACAATTATTTTTTGTTAAAAATAAAAATTCAATTTTCATGACCAAAATTATAATTGTCACAAGACATCAATATCATCACCATTACTTTGTCATAATAAAAATAATGTGATTTTAGTGACAAATAATTTCATCATTAAATTTAATAATTTATTTAATGACAACATTTAGAGTCTTTATTGCTTATAATCTATTGTTATATTTACTACTGCCACCAATTCGCAAATTACTAATGATGAGAATTAAATTGCAAATAATTGTTGGATAATAAAGCATTTAAATAAGATAATAAAATGTTTGTCAATAATATATAAATCAACAAAATCCAAAATATCAAATAATTCAAGTATGCAAATCCAACATTTAAATAAAAAAAAATCTAAAATAAAGTCACATTGTAATTATTTTATTTTGAAATTTAGGTAAATGTTCAATGCCTTCTCAACCAAACTGCTGGAACTTGCAAAATACCAATGATATTACTACATCTTGCATCATGTTGAAATTTATATTTATTAGTAATAAATTATAGAGCTGTTTTGAGACACAAAGTTACCTACAAGTATTCAATTACAACAAGTATATAAAGTAAATATGACAAGCATATAATTAAATTTCAAAGATCACAGCAACTATAGTATGAAAAAGTATAAAACAATAAATGGCTATTTAAGGAAGATAAATTTTTTCACTCATATATCAATGATAAAAAGGAGCAAATTATCTTTAACTTAAACCCTATTTTAACACTAATGTTTTATGCATGAAGCAACCACTTAATTATGAAAAAAAAATCTAAAAATAGGGTTTCCAAGATGACAACCAAATAGAATTACTAATCATTTTATTATAAGAGAAAAGAAGTTCAAGAACTAAAAATCCTAGAAAAGTACAATCAACAAGTAATGACAAGGTTGGAGTATTATCAAAATTAACTTTGTAATATAGTATAGAGGTATTGTGGTATTTCATTTAAGCCATAAATTTATATAAGACTAGAATAATAAAAGCTATATATTTTCCCTAAATTTCTTTGCAACCAAGTAATCTACCACAGAGAATAAACAAACAACTCTCTCTTCCTCTAGTTGCTCCAAATGGAGATAGAAAAAATTCTCTCAAATGCTAAAACAAGTGGAAGAAGAAAGATAATTGAATGGAGAGCCATGTGAAGCTCAAAGCAATTCCATTAGAAAGTTTAAGGTAATTATTATTCTCCTTAGCAAACAAGGCAAACAAACAAATCTAATTATAATCGCAATATTCATAATATATATATATATATATATATATATATATATATATAATGGCAATATAATTTTTTGCAATTAAGCTACGTATAAAACTAAAATTAAAAAAAAAAAAACCGTATCACTTACTTATTCTATGTGCATCCCATTAGCCATCACTAGTTCTAAAAGCTTCTTTATTGTGGCTTTTTGGTCAGTCAACTCAGCCTTCATATCAGAAACTTATGTTTAAAGATCCTTAACCTCTGACTCTGACTTGTCTTACTTTTGTTGTGTTTCAACTAGATCATGTTTAAGTTGTTGGGATGCTATGCTCACTGTTGTTGCACACTTACTTGGAGGTTTTGAACCATATCCAAGGCCTTTTATATAGTCAGATCTATATATTACCAAGGACCTCCTAAAATATCTCATCTGAAGTTTTTAAAATTTTTTGCTGATTATATTCATCTACCTTTCTTTTCATCATATTCTGTTGCAATAAAAACCAATAAAAATACATATATTAGAATTATGGGATTTATCATTAAAAAAAAAATCAGTACCAATAATATTTTACCCAATTTTTTTCAGTCACATGTGATGACTAGCCATTCTTCTTAGAATAATGTGTTCGCTTATATAACTCAATCCTATCACATGGCTCTTCATTTAATTCTTTTTGCGAGTACAACTCAATCCTATCACATGGCTCTCCATTTAATTCCTTTTTCGACCATTAAAAAGAATGAAAAATGAATAAAAAATAATGGATCAAAGTTAAGTTATTATTCAATAAACAATATACTTACAATTTCATTACTATGAATAGTAACTGGTTTTCTTCCTAAAATATGTGGAGCTTTGACTTTATTTCGGTTAGCAGTATTTTTTGTACAAATTCTCCATATTCAAAAACTATATGATAAAAAAAATTATCAAAGTTGTGTTTTAATAAATTATTAACATTAAGATTTGTGGGTAAAATTTATATATTTAAATTTAATACCTCATACTCAGGCTTTGCAAAATAATCACAAAGTTCTTTCCACTATTGTTTTTCCTTAATACTTGCAGGTTTGTTTGCCTTATCCATAGATGCAAACTTCTTGGAGTTCCTATGTAGTCGATAATGCTCTTGTAGAGAATTATTCTTGAGTATATTGATTAAACTTTCTTTCACTCTTAATGTAACACCCCGAATTTCTTGAGCTCTGAATAGTATTATTTTTAGTCAATGAATAGTACTATTCAAAGCCAGTTTGAGAACTAAAAATAAGATGAAAAATAATTGAAAATAAGAAGAATAAAAATTAAGTAACCATTGGATTATGGAAAATATCGGTATTAATGAAAGAAATGGACTATAACTCGAAGAAGGGCATTTTAGTCAATTCACCCCTAGAGTTGATTTTTAACCAAAATATCAATTAAATTAAGTGAAATTAATGTAATAAAATATGAAAAAATTTTGATGAAAATTTAAATAGAAATGTGTAAATAAAAGAAGAAAAAGAAAAGAAATAAAAACTTAATTAAAATTATGACATAAGCATGACCAAATTAAAAATAAAATTTTAAAAAAGGATAAGTATATAAGTAAGAGACAAAACCCTAAAATAAAAAGCAACTTCTTCTTCTTCCTTTTCACATGTGCCGCCCCACTCTCCCCCTTTGTTTTCCTCTATTGTTTCTCTTCCAAAGCTCCATCTCCCTTAGATTTCTTCTATATTTTCCCAAACCCCAAATACTAAAACTTGTTAATTGACCTTGGAGAAGTGATTAGTAGCAAAAAAGACTGAAGCAATTGAAGTTTTGGCTAGCTTGGAATTGTGCTACTAGAGGTTAGTGCTAATTCTAACCTTATTTCTTCTTCTTTCCTTGAAATTTAGTTTAATTATGAAAGAATTGCATGAGAAATCAAAGGAATCATATATGAATGGAGGGATAGAAATTTTGGCAGCCATGGTAGGAGGAGGATTTGAAGTGATTAATTGAATTTAAACTTGAATCCTAGCTTAGATGAGATGAATTATATGATTGGTATGTTGAATGGCAAATAATTTATATGAATTAGGAAAGATGATCAATTAGGGTTTGGAGAAATTAGGGGTGTTGATGGTATGATGTATAATTGATGTGTTTGAGGTCAAATATTGACCAATTAATGTGTATTGATTGTGAAATGAAGAAATAATGCATGAATTGATGAGATTAATTTTCGGCCAGCCTATGTACATGTGGTGTTTGATGTGTTTAAATGAAATTACACTTGAAATCTTGCTTAGGTTTGGTGATATACATGATTGGTAAATTGAATTTCATGTGTTGCATGATTGAAAAGATTGGAGAATTAGGGTTTTGAACCAAATTGGGGGTTTTGTGATATGATGTATAATTGATGTGTTTGAGGTCAATTACTGACCAATTGATGAGAAATAAATGTGACTTAAAGTTGTTTGGTGAGATGAGTTATGATTTGGAAGTGAGATTTCATGTGTAGGAATTCTGGACCCTTGAGTCCTATAGGTTTACATGGCTATAAGTAGAGCTACATAGCTCCAATTGGTGTGAGGCCAATTGGAGATGAAACCTAAGACATAATGCTAGAAATGACATGAAGGAAGGTTGCCTAGAAAATGACCACAAGTTACCCTAAATTAGGCTTGAATCCCGAATGACACATTCTGGACCTGTAAAAATGACTATATGAACAGTGTTTGGTAAATTAGGCATAACTTACTGTAGAAAACTCCAATTAACCTGATTCTTGAACCTATGAAAACCTGAGACATAGGAGAACATTTGATATGAAGAACTTAGAGCCAATTTATGAACTTAACTCAACCAAATTGCTAGACAAATTTAGTATACAAAACCTATCCTGATTCTGGACCAAAACCTGAAATCCTGGACATTAAACTATCCAACCAGTTTTGGAAAAAATGACATAACTCAAGCTACAAAATTTTAAATGTAGTGATTCTAAAGCCAAAATTTTCATAAGACATAAAACTAAAACTTTTCTCTTTTGACCAGAACCTAAAACTTAAGGCAACTTAGAGAAATTGTTAGGACAAGTCAGTAGTGAGAAAGCTAGAAATTTTGAAATCCAATAGACTTACCTCATGACCTCTAGATACTTAACAAGTCATAACTTCTCCTAGAAAACTCGAAATGAAGTGAATCAAAAAGATTTGGAAACATAAGACAAAGACCTAAAACTTTGTTTCAGGGACCTAAAGCCAATTCTAAGTCTAAGGTGCTCAGAATCTAGTTACAAAAACTTGTAGAATTTCTGGTAACATGGAAAGTGCAGGGTTAGTACCCTAAAATAGCATTTGGTAAATTAGCCATAACTAGAGCTACAAAACCTAAAATTTAATGATTCAAAAAGGGAAATAAATTTAAGACATAAAGGAACAACTTTTATGAAGGAAGTGTGACCAAAGAGATTTTGCATCTTAGCCAAATTGCTAGGGAAAGTTACAACCCTAGTTCTGGAAATTTTGAATCTTTTCCAAATGACTTGAAATATGAAAATAATTTGATGTACATGGTATAATGATCACATGAACTACATGAACAAGTCATTGTGACTTATGTTCCCACCATGAATAATGTACTAATGTTATGGCCATGAATAACACATGAAATAAAATAATAAGTATAAAGATGTTAAAATTACCCTTGTATGCCGAGACTTATGTGTATGAGTTGGATCGATTGACATGTCAATTAGGGACTACAGATGTAGTACTACCCTTGGCTTTTGAGCCTACTTCATGAGTGATCATTGATAGACAATGTATGTCTGATATGATTATTCTTCTGGCTTTTATGCTTGCTCATTGTGTTAGTAGTATGCCCTAGAGCATATCATTTACTATGTATATTGTACATGTTTTATTAATAAAAGGCATTTTCACTTTCCGTTTATATAATATATTTATATGTAATAGAAAAGGTCCATTGATATTTTGTTAAAAATTCTATTCTTAAGTTGTTAAGAATATGAGTGACAATATTTCTAGCATAAAGTATCATAAATTGGTTCACAATCAAGGACACTTCATAATAAGGACATGACTTATCCAGAAAGATTGTAATCATGTTTGTTCCCAAGTTATTTATATGAGATGTAAATAAGATAAAATGGTGAGTCTCATACCATATAACAAATATGATAGACACTTATACATGATAAGTAGGTCGAGCCAGTGACATTTATGACAAACACATGGAGTTTACTCTTGTCAATGTGTTGTCATAAATCATATTAGTGCATATAATCTTTAGACCTGAGATAGCACAGTTATCTTGTATATAGGTGGTTTGAGTTTGAAACTGCTTTCATACTTGCACTGTATATGGATATGGGCATGTGTTGGCTCCTACTAGTTATATATTGTAACACCCCGAACCTCCGAGTTATGAATAGTACCATTTTTTTGTCCGTGACTAGTACTATTTAAAGACACCTTAAGGACCAAAAATAAAAAAAAAAAATTAATTGAGATAGACACAATAAAAATTCAAGTGAACCAAAGATCTAAGGATTTAACGGGTATAAAAAAAAAAAGAGGGATTATGACCCGATGAGGGGCATTTTGGTCAATTCACTTCAAGAGTTGACTTTTGACCAAAATGTAAATTAAATTAAATAAAAATAAAATATTGAATTATGAAAAAGTATTGAGGGAAAAATTAGAGTAAAAGTGAAAAGAAAATAAAAGAGGCAAAAATCTAGAATTTAAATTCTATTTTTTGACCTAATTAAAATTTAAGGGACCAATGGGCTTTGGATAACTCATTAAATGAATTAAAAAGGAATAAATAAGTATAAAATAAGACAAAACCCTCCCTTTCTTTCCCATTTAGTTACCACCCACACTCTTTCCTTCTCTCTTTCTTTCTTTCTTCTTCTTCCTTCTTTCTCCATTGACACCCATTCTCAAAACTCAATTCCTTGCTTTTCCTCTATGGGTTTTGCATCTAATTGGTAGAGAGCAACAAATTAATATTTGATTCAAAGATTAAAAGCAAGGGGAAACAAGAGATTAGAAGAAAATTAAAGATTTGGGGAGTTGGAAGGAAGTCATCAAGAGGTAAGTTCTTTAATGCCCATTTTGTTATACAAACCTTAAATTAAGTTAGATTATGATGAAATTTCATAAGAAAATGAAAGGAAACATGCATGGAACCTAAACTAGGGTTTTGGCCAAATTGGAGAAAAATTAGGGTTTGATATATTTCAATGAAAATGATGATGAAATCAAGCTTAGTTGAAGTAGTATGCATGATTAGAGCAAAGAAATTGCATGAAATGTGTATAAATTTAATTATGGGAGATTAGGGTTCATTGGAAAATTAGGTTTTGGTGCTAGAGAGTGAAATTGGTGTGTGTAGTGTTAAATTATGATCATTTGAGGTTTATTTAGTTTCAATTGACATTAGGTTGATGAATAGAAGTAATGAAATGGTAGGATTAGGGAAAATTGCAAACTTTGGTATTTGAAAATTATGGGGTTTGTGCTAGGAAGTGTCATTGATGTGTCAATGCTAAATTATAGTCATTTTGGGTGAATTAAATGTGAATTGAGGTTGGTTAGAGGGAATAATTGAAGAAATGAAAATTTTAAACCTAGGGCAGAATTTGCATACTGAGTTCAGTGTGTTTGACAGCCCATAAATTGAGGTACACAACTCCAATTGGTGTGAAACTAATTGGAAATGAAACTTAAGACATAGGGCTAGAATTTTCATGAAGAGACCCACCCCAAAAACTGCCTAGAAATTGCCTAAACCTTGGCTTGAACTTAGAGACACAATTCTGGAACCTGCAGAATTTGACTATATGAACAGTAAATTTTGCATAGCCATAACTCTCTCTAGAAAACTCTAATTTAGGCAATTCTTGAACTGATGGAAACCTAAGACATAGTAGAACATTTCATATGAGGAACTTAAGGCCAAATTATGGACTTAACCCAATCAAATTGCTGAGCAAAGTTGAATCACCAAATCTACAGAATTACAGATTTGCCATATGAACAGTAAAATTTGCATGGCCATAACTCTCTCTAGAAAACTCTGATTTAGGTGATTCTTAAACCAATGGAAACCTAAGACATAGTAGAACATTTCGTATGAAGAACATTAGACCAAATTATGGACTTAATTTGATCAAATTGCTTAACGAAGTTGGATTGATAAATCTGCCAGAACTGAATCTGCAGCATGAACAGTGACGTGAACAGTAATCTTGTTTTGGGCATAACTTGAGCTACACAGCTCCGAATTAGGCGATTCAAAAAGGAAAATAAAGTTAAGACCTAGATGAACAATTTTTATGGAGAACACCTCATCAAATTATGATCGAAACTAGGTAAAATTTGGGTTCAAATATTGGGGCACCAAGCTGTCCAAAACCAAAATTTTCTAAAATTTGCAAAGCTAACTTGGGATGTATTAGACATGCATGTAATGAGTTTTTGGCAGCAATTGAGATTGGTATTGAGGTATTCTATTTGTTTATTTTCAGTAGAAAAAGAAGTTGGAACGAACAAGGAATAGTGAGTAAAGAGAAAGGAGATCATTGAAGGTTTGTGCACAACTAACATTTTCTTCGTTTTTAAACTTGTAAATTGTTTAGAATGTGTTTATTTGAATGAGTTTGCTTTGAACAAGTTTACTTTGACTGGAATATAGTTTTTCTCTTGCATTTGAGAAATTTGGGTGTTGCCACCTTTATCTGGATATTATGATGAATTTAAATGTGTTTATTGGTTTATAAATATGATTGTTGAATGGAAAATTTTTGAAAACTATTTTGAAACCACAGTTAGCATGACAGTCCCTTTCGGAACTCCCCAATAGTAACGGCTACTTGGGGTTTATAATTGATATTGATTATGTCTCCCATTGATAACGGTTAGTGAGGTAAGACTACATGCGTACTCATTAGCTAGCTAGCCCTTCCCTCATTAATAACGGTTAGTGAGGTTGAGATTGCTTTGTTGTGGTGTACAACACGGTACTGATCTTGAAATTTTGTGTCATGGCCTAAATTGTGTGTTGATATTGGCAATACTAATGCCTTGTGAATTGTGATTTATGAAGTGTGATTTCTCTTTTGAAATATTATTCCAATAAATGGCTCTTATGGACTTAGAACTATTTTGAAGTTTTCATGCTTAAGAAAAATGTGATTTATTATGCTTTGAAAAATTGTGTTTTACCTTAAGTTTTAAAGTTATTAGTTGTGCACCACTGAGTTATATACTCAGTGATAGCTTCCTTATGCTGTCGCAGGTAAGGGAAAGAAGAAGGCTGCCGAGTGAGAGACTTGGAAGCAGCATTTTGGTATTGATTGTGGGTATTTACGTTAGGTATACCCTTGTGATTCCTTTGGATGTATTTTGTACCTATATGTATGGATGTACGGACATTGAGCAGTTTGTATTAAAAAGTATTGCATTACTAAAGTATTTTGCGTTTGTAACTATTTGTATTTTATTTTGAGACTTATGAAAATGTAACTTTTGTAATATTTAGTCTATCATTATTTCCAATGAATGTTTACATTGAATTTTAACTATTCTCATGCAGTTTTCCGCAAAAGAATTGATAAGATAAAAAGTTATGATTTATTTTAAAATCCTTTGTAACATAACTAATGGGTTATCGGTAGGTGAAGTTTGGTAATTCATTAGGTATGCTACGGGAACATGTCATGCCTTACTAGGGATAAGGTGTGACATGTTTTAGTGGTATCAGAGCTTTGGTTTTTATACAAGTTTTGAAATTGCATATTTGAATAATTTTGAGAAGTACAACTGCTCAATTGTCATTATTGATACATATAGTGCATTACATCATAAATATGGACTAATGGAGGGAAATCTCCTTGTGTTGGTTATTCAGGGAGTAGAATTTCCTGTGTGAAATTGGATTATGATGTGCTAGTGACTAGTCCTTTAGGACAAGAGGTTAGGGTGAATAAATTATATGAAGATTGTCCTTTAGTGATCCAAGGACATACATTCCGGTCATACTTAATTGAAATGCCCTTCCGAGATTATGATATCATCTTGGGCATGGATTGGTTAGCCAAGCATCATGCCATGATCGACTGTAGACTGAAGATAGTCACTTTTGGTCTTCCCAAGTATGCAGACATAGTGATACACGGTGTCACACCTTACCCCTCTGTAAGTTATAACATGATCCCATAGAATACCTAATGAACTACCGAACTTCACCTACCGATAACTCATTAAGTACCCTACAAGGGATTTTAAACAATTTCCTTACTTTTGACAAGTGGTGAGCATTTTCTAATAGGTATTTAAAACATATGATTAAAAGTAAATCTAGTTAATATTTTTGGTCCATTTTGTTTTTCCGCAAATTTTATAAAAATTTTGACAGAGTTCTGTCTGTATTTTGAAAAACCAGTTCTTCAAATACCTGTAAAAAGCACTTCTAAAAATTTTTCTCAACAACTACTTCAATTTCACAATCAAACTCAATCCATTTCAATCAATTTCTCAAGTTCAAAATTCAATAATCCTCAAAATACTAGCAATACATTTCATTCAAATTAAATAAAATAGTTCCACTCATATTTCATTAAAGACAAAACAATTTATATACATCCTTACAAATTTATATCAAAAGAAACACAAACTAAACTTTATTACAAACTTCATATAAATTTTTGTACAAGCTGCTCAAGACCCATTTACATGTCCATACATTTATATGCAATACATACATCAAAAGAAATATTTACAATTAGGGTATAAATTATACCCGAAGACTTCAAGCTGAATGATCCTCAATCTTCAGCAGCTCAGTCTGCTGCTCCTCTAGTCTCTAAATCTGACAAAGAATAAAGCTATCACGAGTACTAGGACTCGATGGTGCACAACATACTAAAATAATCTTTATGCAGAATATAATCACATTTATTCAAAAATTTGACTAAACATGAGCATTAAACACAAAACATAAATTATGAAATTTTAATGCAAACCAAGTTCATTTCGAAGTATCAAAACACATTTCATAAAATCCACAGTTAGATCATACCATTCGAAACAAATAGAATCTCAATAGCCAGAGGCTAAAGAGAAATCACATCACAAGGCTAGCTAGCTCAAATATATGGATATCCATTCACATCCTCTTCTACTGACACACCTCAACACTTCTCCAGAGAAGGAATCAAAATTCGAAACTAATTATCCCCACTAGTCGTGCTAGTGAGGTGTTCAAATATATGGTCATGACACTGTGGTTTCAAAACTTATCTTAACAATTTGCTAAACATTGTCATTTCAATATACATAATAACTTGCAGCAATTTAAATAAAAACATCATAAGAATGCCATAATCCAATATTTCATATTATTCAAAACAGTATGCAAAAGATGATTATAAAAAGTATACGTTGTGCACAAATCTCAAGCGAGTCGCCTCTTGGCCTCGACTCGGTTCCTCGGGTTCCTTCCCGATATTCTTTTCAACTGAAACATACAATTTTACAATGTTTCAGTACTAGAACTTAATATAAATCCAAAAATAAATTTAACTTCACTTTTACCTAGCTCTAACGTGTTAAATTCGACATTCTCGAAATTTTTGTGTTTCGGGTTACTATTCACTATACTATTCAAGTCAAATAGTTGACTTTCTAAGGCTTAATAGGTATGGGAACTCCAACTTCACCCACATACCACATTTTGGTCACTAAACTTATTGGTTGTTTACTCAAATTCTAAGTCTTTTAGGCAAATTTGGTAAATTTCAGTTTTGGAGTCCTAAGTTGCACTGTTCCATTGGTCACTTTATTGTTGGAATTTGGCAAAACTTTCTTCATAGAAAATGTTCCCCATTGTCCTAAGTTTATTCTCCTTTTTGAATCACCCCAATTGGAGTTTTGTAGCTCAAGTTATAGCCAAAATACAGTTACTGTTCACGTGCACTGTTCATGCTGCAGATTTTGGTTCTGGCAGATTTTTTATCCAACTTCGTTCAGTAATTTGATCAAGTTAAGTCCATAATTTGATCTAATTTCCTTCATACAAAATGTTCTACTATGTCTTAGGTTTCCATCGGTTAAAGAATCACCTAAATCGGAGTTTTCTAGAGAGAGTTATAGCCATTGAAACTTTACTGTTCAAATGGCAAATCTGCAGTTCTGCAGATTCAGGTCACCAAATTTGCTTAGTATTTTGATTGGGTTAATGGCATAATTTGGGTTGGTGTTCTTCATAAAAGTTTTAGATCTATATCTTATCTAATTACTGGTAAAATTTCAGGTCATTTTGACCTATCTAGCTCGAGTTATGACTAAATGAACAAACACTGTTCATTTGGTCAGTTTGTGCAGAGGCAGCCTGCACTTATCCAACTTTGGTCAATTTGTTCACTAGGTTTTGGTCACTTTTTGGGCATGGTTCCTAAATGAAAATTGTGTCATTTTATGTCTATTTTCATCCCCAATTAGTGCCATATCAATTGGACTTGTAAAATTTCATTTTTGGTCCTTCAAAGTTGACTTGGTCATGCTGCCAGCAGCATGACCATACACCCTCTGAATTTGGCTTCAATTCCAACAATTCAAACACAACTCATTTGGTCACAATTGACCATTTTTCACTTCACAATAGGTCAAACATGCCATTTACTCATTTTTCCAAATTTTGCCTCAAAACCCTAGGCCTCCAAACCCTAATCACACTAAATTATTGCATTTATTCACATTTATGCATTTCCATCTTACTACCATTCTCATGCAAGTTTACTAACACATTTAATTCATTCAAAACACATCATACCCTCATACATCCATGGCTGGCCAAAATTCAGCTTTGGTCCCTCACAATTATTTTTGTTTCTTTTTAAGTTACTTTCTAAGTTAATTAAACTAAGAACATAGAAATTTAACAAAAGAATTCAAATTTACATACTAACCTTTGTTTGATTTTCTAATCACCAATTTTCTTCCCTTTTTTCTTCTTTCTTGCTTCTTCAATCTCCTCTTCTAGTAGCCCAAACAAAGCTTAATCATAATTTAGTGGAATTTTTGGGGAATTTATGGGGTTGATTCAAGCTTTGAAAGCTTGAATTTCATGGCTATGGAGGAAACTAAGGGAAAAAAAAAAGAGAAAGATGAGAGATGCACGTTTTTTATTTGAAGAAGAATGATTTTTTTTTCTTTTCTTTTATTTTGTCTTTTATGGCTTATGGAAGACCCCAAAAAATCAAATTAATTAATTTATTAATTATACACTTATGGCATCATGCATGATGTCATGCATGATGTCATCACCTTTTTACTTTTTCATTTTCCCTTCTTTTTTTTATTTATTTTTCTATTAGTTCTTTAATTTAATTATCAATTCCGAATTTTTCTTTTCTCCGATTTTATTTGACAGTTAGGTCAGGAGTCAACTCTCGGGGTCAATTGACCAAATTGCCCCTCACCGGTTCATCCCGGTTTACAAATAATTCCATATTTCTTCCGGCTCCCTGACCTAATTATTTAACTGGCTTAACAGTTCTTTTTCGTGATTTTCTCTTTTCCACTGTGTTTATAAGGGTCCTAAGGACCGCAGCGTCACTTTTTACGGTTCGAAATTTGAGTTTAAAACGACTTGATCGTTCGAGAAGGTCACCCATGTTTGTGACTCGGCTCGTTTAACTTCTTATATTCTGTTTTTCTTGTTTATACTTAACTAATTGGACATTACTAATTATTTGTGATTATAGCTTCTCTAGTTGTCTTAAGTGTGGTTCTAATTCCCTTAATTGTCCGGACCGACACCGGTCACCGGAATAATGAAATATACCAGGCTATGCAAACGGGGGTGTTACACACAGGGAGAGGCAATTATTGCCATCCAACATCATTTCAGCTGCACTTGCTAGAAAGATGATTAGAAAGGGATGTGAAGCTTATCTAGCTCATGTGATAGACACCCAGGTGGGGAGTCCAGATCTTAAAGATATTCTTATGGTATGGGATTTTCTAGATGTATTTCTAAAAGAATTTCCGGGATTGCCTCCGGAAAGAGAGGTGTAGTTTGAAATTGAGACTATGCCTAGTGTGGAGCCAATCTCCATCACTCCTTATAGGATGGCACCTGCTGAGTTGAAAGAGTTGAAGGTGCAATTACAGGAATTGTTAGATAAGGGTTTCATCCACCCTAGCGTGTCACCTTGGGGAGCACCAGTATTATTTGTGAAGAAGAAGGACGGTACTCTCCGCCTATGCATAGACTACAGACAGCTGAAAAGGGGGGAGAAAGGTCTCTTCGGCAAATCCCACATGGGTAAAGCACGGAGATGGTCTTGGATTCAAAAAGCAATGATATATAAAATGGGGGAACTAATCATTAGAGGCGCCTTTTGGTGGAATGGCCTGGAGAGTTGGAAGAACTCCAGGGTTAAGCATGCTCGCTTGAGAGAAATCCTAGGATGAGTGACCTCCTGGGAAGTTCTCCATTCCACCTATGGGACAAAACCGTGAGGCTTATGGCCAAAGTGGACAATTCCTCTAGTGGTTGGAGTCCAATCGTTACAATTGGTATCAGAGCCGCTCGCGTGTCCTCTTGGGCGATGGTGGGGCAAACCTCAGCGAGGACGTTGAGTCCCGAAAGGGGGGAAGAAAGGTCCCTTAGGCAAATTCCACATCGGAAAAGCACGGAGATGGTTTTGGGTTCAAAAAGTAATGATATATAAAATGGGGGAACTAATCACTAAAGGCGCCTTTTGGTGTAATGGCCTGGAGAGTTAGAAGAACTCCAGGGTTAAGCGTGCTCGCTTGAGAGAAATCCTAGGATGCGTGACCTCCTGGGAAGTTCTCCATTCCACCTATGGGACAAAACCATAAGGCTTATGGCCAAAGCGGACAATTCCTCTAGTGGTTGGAGTCCAATCGTTACATATATGGAGGTAGGTGTTGATCAAGATGGAATCTGTTACCCTAAGTAAATAGAGATAAAATCCCATGTTCATTTAATTTTTCTTTATGTTTCAAGTTCCTGACCAAGACAGACATATTAAATCAGGAAAGAGTTTCTGATGAGAAAATCTTTTTAATCAAGAACTGGAATTAAAGGAGAACATAATATTCATAGCAAATAGAGTTTGACATAAACCATGACTCCAGCTCGAATTGGGATTTTGTAACAGAGAGATTCTAGTGCATGGTAACATATGATTATAGGTTCATTTAAGTTATACCTTATTACTAATTGGATGGCTATGGCATGCTATGCTAGGTGTTAACCATGGTCTATGAGGTGCCTAAAATGATTTAGAGAAATCATTTATGGTAAGAAAGAGTTCTGATGATATTAAGAGTTGATATCATATCTTATTGCCAATTAGTGATGAGCCTAGTGAGTCACACACATATACAAGTAATCACCAAGTTAAATGTGATTTAATTAATTAATTAAAGAGTTTAATTGATTAATTAAATAGGTTTAGTTTGTAATTAGATTGCAAAGTCCCTAGCATGGCTTGAAACCAAATTTAGGTTATTGGATGTATAGTATAAGTTAAATTTGTATTTAAAGTGTTTAAATATGAATTTAATTATGAGAAATTAATTAATAGAGATTAATTAATTAATCTATATTTGATATAAATTGATTAGAAGAAGAGAAATAATTATTTTGAGTTGAGAACTCAAAATTAAGACACAGGGGTATTTTGGTCATTTCACAGGGTGACATGTGGCACCATGAGATTGTGACACATGGCACTACACATAAGCTTGCCAATTATCTTTTAATCATGTAAGATGATCAAAGTCAAGATTAAATCTAAGTTTGACACTTGGCACAATGTGATTGGGTCAATTAAACAAAGAGCCAATCAGAAGGTGACATGTGGCAAGGGTTTTAAGTGGTGACCTAGCTATATAATGTGTTGTTATGAAAGAGTAAAATAATAAGCTGCTGTTTTTCTTTTGTGCCACCACCCAAAGAGCCTCTCCCCTCTCTTCTTCTTCATCTCTCATCAATTCAAAGAGAATAGCCAACATTCTCTTGAATTAAAATTACTAGAAATCGTTTCTAGTGTTTTGTATGCATCTATAACATCTCTAAAGGCAAAACCTAATTTTCTAATTAATTGGAAAGGCTTGAGAAGCTGTTCAAGGGGCTGCCATTGGTGACCTTGATGTGGACAAGCTAGAGGGACAACATCTGGTGTCCTAGGCGCATCTCAAAGGTGCCAAACACAACTACAGTGTATCAAAAGGTTAGTGCACTTGTTCTTGATTTAATCTAGGGTTCTAATGAATTAATCTGTTAATTTTAAAATCTTAAACGACAAATGTAGATCCAAAAATATGTTAAAAGTGTTTTAATATGCTGTTTATCATTGAAATCAAATAGATAAATAATGAATCTTGCATGATGCATGAGACCCTAGAAGAAAAATTTTGAATTCAATGATCTAAACTTATATTTTTCATGCTTTTGCTCCTTCAATTGGTATCAGAGCCACTATATTTGCCATTTAGATTGTTGATTATATGATTTAATTGTGTGATTTGATCATGAGATGATTGATTCATTGCTGGTTGCAAGGAATAGGTGGCGGCATGGAGATGAACTCCATTGGTGCGCATGGTTTGGTGCATCCAACCATGCGCATGGCTTTGGGCTTGTTTGTGGGCTTGGTTTCAAAGGCCCATAATTAGGCCCATGACTAATTAAAGTGTTTAATTAGGAGTTTTAATCACACAATTAAATTTTGATTCAAATCTAAATTTTTAAATTTGTTTGAATGTGATTCAAATCTGAATTTTTAAATTTATTTGAATCATATTCAAATCTGGATTTTTAAGTTGAATATGAGATATTCAATTTAATTTAAGTATGTATGTTTTATTTAATTGTTAAATAGTGATATGCATGATGGATGATCATGGAAAATAAAAGACCAATGTGATTGGATTTATTTCTTTTATGTTTCTTTGGGTTGTAAATTAATTTATTTATTTTAATTTATTTTGGTGGCATGTATTATAAAGGTTGTAATATTTTTGGGTTGTAATTTCATTTATTTAGTTGTTGTAAATTCGCCTTGGTATGCCAAGGATTACTATGTAATTGGATTGCAATAAGATCAAGGAGGTCGAGAGCATTGGTGGGACCATTGGGAGGAATTCAAGATCAAGTATTGATTATGTACTCCTTCAGCAACTCTTGTAATATGAATGAATGAAATGCACCTAGGAATGCCCTGATTCAATTCTTGGTGGCTCAAAATTGAATCCCTTAGAAAGTCCATGATCATACTATATTTATTATCCATGAATGCATGAGATGTATGAGAATGTATGCAAGTATATGATATATGCGAACTAATTGGATAATGTGCAAAGTGAGACCTTAATAGTAATTAGGACGACCGCGAAATCTTCCAATCAAATGATTAAGTTGGAAATGGTAGAATTTAAGTAATTATAACATGGGCCCTCCATTGAGGCAATTATTTTAAAAAATTTTAAATACTTGCATATGATGCAATTAATTTAAGAGATTTTCTTAAGAATAATTATTAAGCATGAGATGTTGTAAATATGTAAATGGTTTGGTGGCTAATATTAGATTTACCTGAGGACATTAAAATTATTTGCATATTTACTGGCTCAATGGGATCAACTTAACTAATGCAAGATAAGTCAATAATGGATGTACTTGAGATTTTGAGCATTAGGGGCTAGGTAAAGGATTGAACCTCACATGAGATGTGATGGGCAAGGAATCGCTCACTTATAGTTTAATAGTTTATTGTAATTCCAATAATGGATGTACCTGAGGATGATCAATAAGATTATAAGAATTCAATCACCCACTAGAAATCCATCCAGCTAGGATTTCCGTTTTCTACTTTGGAAGTGTAGGATTCGCTAAGTTAGTGGGAGGACCAATTTGATTAAAAGACCATAATCATTTTGGTTAATTACATGATACATTTACTAATTAATATGGTTATTTTCTGCAGTTAATTTTTTGATAATAATGAGTACACCACAACCACCACCATCCAATATCCGTGCAAGCATACTTGATCGCAATAGGTTGACAAGACCTAATCTATCTGATTGGCTAAGAAATTTGAAACTTGTCCTGAACCTTGAACATATAGGATATGATCTAGACTCAAATGTTCCTGGTCCCTTACCTCCAGAGGCCACTCAAGAGGAACATGAAACTTTGGACAAGTGGAAGGAGCATGATATGAGAGCCAAGTGTTACATGCTTGCTTCTATGAGTAATGAGTTACAGAAGCAGTATGAGAACATGCAGAGTGTGAGTGAGATCCTTCTTCACCTACAAGAGTTGTATGGTGAGCACAGCAGGAATGCTAGGTATGATATCTATACAGTTATTCTGCATGAGGATGTCTGAGGGATAGAATGTTAGGGATTATGTCCACAAGATGATTCGACTGATTGAGCAGCTGGAACATCTTGACTTTAACATGGATTTCCAACTACAGACGGATTTGATCCTTCAGTCCCTTCTTGAGTCATTTGGTAATTTTGTGATAAATTTTCATATGACTAAGCAGGAATGCACCTTGGCTGGTTTACTCAATATGCTGCTAATTACCTAAAAGAATATGCTAGGCAATAAAGGAAAAGAGGTAGCTTTGATTGCATCTTCTTCTGCTGGAAAGTCCAACAAGAAGAAGGGCAATAAGAAAAAGAAACCTCAGATTCCTAGTCATTCCAAGAAAATAGCTAAACAGAAAATGAAGACTAAAGCTGATAGAAGCGAAGGAAAGTGTTTCCATTGCCAGCAGGATGGGCACTGGAAAAGGAACTGCCCAGAGTATCTTGCTTCTATGAAGGACAAGAAGGATAGACCTTTGGAAGGTATGTCCATATCTTGTTATTTAGATTCTAATGATACTCACAGTTCATCTACAGCTTGGATTTTAGATACTGGCGCCAGTTCTCACATTTCTTATGATATGCAGGAACTAGCAAATAGTAGCAGATTGCGTTCTCGAGATGTTAGACTCCGTATTGGCGATGGCTCAACTGTTAAAACTTTAGCCATAGGATCTAAATCTTTTTACATGTCTGGACATGTTTTGTGTTTGGATAATATTTTATATGTACCTGATGCTTTTAAGAACATCATTTCTATATCTAGTTTGACTAGAAATGGCTATGAATTTCAGTTCACAGATGATGTTTACAATATTTATTTTGGAAATAAATATTTTGGTTTGGGTTATATGAATGATGGTCTTTATTATTTAGATAATAATGACAAACACAAAATGAATGCAAGTGATCTAAATGAATGCAATGCCATGGTAAAAATCAACTCAAGTTCAAAATATATTTGGCACTTAAGGTTATGTCATGTTGCAGAAGATAGGATTGAAAAATTGGAGAAAATGGGGATTCTATCCTCATTGGGCTCTGAGCCTACTCCAACTTGTGAATCTTGCCTTCAGGGCAAAATGACTAGATCACCCTTTGTTGGACAAGGGCTAAGGCCTGAAAATATTTTAGAGCTAATACATAGTGATGTATGTGGTCCATTTAAGGAAATGGCTAGAGGCAGTTTTCATTATTTTATTACCTTTACTGATGATAAATCAAGGTTTGGGTATTTGTATTTGATGAAATACAAACATGAATCCTTTGAAAAGTTCAAAGAATTTAAATCTGAAATAGAAAATCAAACAGGAAAGAGTATTAAAGCTCTTCGATCAGATTGTAGAGGTGAATACTTGAGTACTGAATTTGATGAATACTTGAGAGAGCATGGCATTGTTTCCTAGCTGACTCCTCTAGGAACACCACAGCTGAATGGTGTATCTGAAAGGAGAAATCGTACCCTATTAGATATGGTATATAGTATGATGAGCTATACTGATATGCTAATCTCCTTTTGGGGATTTGCATTAGAATCAGCTTTGTATATTTAGAATAGGATTCCATCAAAATCAGTATCTTCCACACCTTATGAGATATGGAATGGAAGAAAACCAAGTTTTAAAGATGTTAAGATTTGGGATTGTCCAGCTTATATCAAAAAGCTGAACACTGATAAATTGGAAACCAGATCAGAAAAAAGGTCGATTTATTGGATATCCAAAAGATAGTTTTGGATATTATTTTTATTTTTATTTGCCTACATCACAAAAGGTTGTGGTAAGTAAAGATGCCACATTTCTTGAACAACAGTTTGTTCAAAAAGGAGGCAAAGGAAGGCAAATAGAGTTAGAATTGGAGAATTCTGACCAACTAACAGATCATATGGATATGGATTCATCTAGTCAACCTACACCTATTGATAAAACATCTAAAGCTGTTCCTCGTAGAACAACCAGGGTATCTCACCCACCAGTGAGATATGGTTTCCTTCATGAAGAAGAACAAGAGTTGTCTACTCATGAAGAAGTAGATCATGGAGATGATCCACTTACCTATAAAGAAGCTATATCAGATATAAACTCTTCAAAATGGATTGATGCTATGAAATCTAAGATTGATTCCATGTATAAAAATCAAGTTTGGGATCTTGTTGACCCACCTGAAGGTATTGTACCTATAGGGAACAAATGGATTTTTAAGAAGAAAATTGGTGCTGATGGAAAGGTAGAGACCTATAAAGCAAGGTTTTAGTAGTATGCCCTAGAGCATATCATTTAGTATGTATCTTGTACATGTTTTTATTAATAAAAGGCATTTTCACTTTTCCATTTACATAATATATTTATGTGTAATAGAAAAGGTCCATTGATATTTTGTTAGAAATTCTATTCTTAAGTTGTTAAGAATATGAGTGACAGTATTTCTAATACAAAGTATCATAAATAGGTTCACAATCGAGGATACTTCATAATAAGGACATGACATATCCAGAAAGATTGTATTCATGTTTGTTCCCAAGTTATTTATATGAGATATAAATAAGATGGAATGGTGAGTCTCATGCCATATAACAAACATGATAGGCACTTATACATGATAAGTAGGCCGAACTAGTGACACTTATGACAAGCACATGGAGTTTACTCTTGTTAATGTATTGTCATAAATCATATCAGTGCATATAATCTTTAGACCTGAGATAGCACAGTTATCTTGTATATAGGTGGTTTGAGTTTGATACTACTTTCATACTTGTACTGTGTATGGGTATATGGGCATGTGTTGACTCCTACTAGTTATATATGGAGGTAGGTGTTGATCAAGATGGAATCTGTTCCTCTAAGTAAATAGAGATAAAATCCTATGTTCATTTAATTATTCTTGATGTTTCAAGTTCCTGGCCAAGACAGATAGATTTATTCAAAAAGTGTTTCTGATGAGAAAATCTTTTAATCAAGAACTGGAATTAAAAGAGAACATAATATTCATAGCAAATGGGGTTTGACATAAACCATGACTCCAGCTTGAGTTGGGATTTTGTAACAGAGAGATTCTAGTGCATGGTAACATATGATTATAAGTTCATTTAAGGTATACCTTATTACTAATTGGATGGCTATGGCATGCTATGCTAGGTGTTAACCATGGTTTATGAGGTGCCTAAAATGATTTAGAGAAATCATTTATGGTAAGAAAGAGTTCTGATGATATTAAGAGTTGATATCATATCTTATTGCCAATTAGTGATGAGCCTAGTGAGTCACACACATATACAAGTAATCACCAAGTGAAATATGATTTAATTAATTAATTAAACAGTTTAATTGATTAATTAAATAGGTTTGGTTTGCAATTAGATTGCAAAGTCCTTAGTTTGACTTGAAACCAAATCTAGGTTATTGGATGTATAGTATAAGTTAAATTTATATTTAAAGTGTTTAAATAAGAATTTAATTAATGAGAAATTAATTAATAGAGATTAATTAATTAATTTATATTTGATATAAATTGATTAGAAGAAGATAAATAATTATTTTGGGTTGAGAACTCAAAATTAAGACACAGGGGCATTTTGGTCATTTGACAGGGTGACATGTGGCACCATGAGATGGTGACACATGGCATTACACATAAGCTTGCCAAATGTCTTTTTAATCATGTAAGATGATTAAAATTAAGATTAAATATAGGTTTGACACTTGGCACAATGTGATTGGGTCAATTAAACCTAGAACCAATCAGAGGGTGACATGTGGCAAGGGTTTTATGTGTTGACCTACCTATATAAGTCTTGTTATGAAAAAAAAAAAATAACACAACAAGCAGCTAATATCCTTGGTGCCGCCACCCAAGAGACTCTCCCTTCTCTTCATCTTCTTCTCTCATCTATTCCAAGAGATTAGCAAACAATCTCTTGAATTAAAAATACTAGAAATTGTTTCTAGTGTCCTGTTTATATCTTTAATCTCTTAAAAGGCAAAACTTGATTTTCTAATTAATAGAAAAAGCTTTAGAAGCTGTTCAAGGGCTACCATAGGTGTTCTTAGTGTGGACAAGCTAGAGGGGCAATATCTGGTATCCTGAAGACGCATCCAAAAGACACAAATACACTGCAGTGCATCAAGAGGTTAGTGTATTTGTTCTTGATCTAATCTAGGGTTCTAAAATTAATCTGATTAATTTTAAAATCTTAAATGGCAAATACAAATCCAAAAACATATTAAAAGTGTTTTAATATGTTGTTTATCATTGAAATCAAATAGATAAAAATAAATCTTGCATGATGCATGTGACCCTAGGTGAAAATTTTTGAATTCAATGGTATCAACTTGTGTTTTTCACTCTTCCGCTCTTTCAATTGGTATCAGAGCCACTATATTTGCCATTTAGATTGTTGATTATATGACTTATTTGTGTGTTTTGATCATGAGATGATTTATCCATTGCTGGTTGCAATGGATGTATGGCGATATGCTTGAAGAACACCAACATGGTGCGCATGGTTTGTGCTTCCAATGGTGGGGCAAGGTTTGGCTTTTAATTTGCAATTGTTGTATGATCTAAAAGCTCATCCTATATCTAATTAAATTGTTTAATTAGAGTTTTAATCACACAATTAAATTTTGATTCAAATCAGAATTTTTAAAATTGTTTGAATGTGATTCAAATCTGAATTTTAAAAGTTGTTTGAATGTGATTCAAATCTGAATTTTTAAAGTTGTTTGAATCATATTCAAATCTGAATTTTTAAAGTTGTTTGAATAATATTTATATCTGAATTTTTAAAAATTGTTTGAATGTGATTCAAATACGATTTTTTAAAAATTATTTGAATGTGATTCAAATCTGAATTTTTAAGGTTGTTTGAATGTGATTCAAATCTGAATTTTTAAATTTGTTTGAATGAGATTCAAATTTGAATTTTTAAATTTATTTGAATCATATTCAAATCTGGATTTTTAAGTTGAATATGAGATATTCAATATAATTTAATTATGTATATTTTATTTAATTGTTAAATAGTGATATGCATGATGGATGATCATGGACTATAAAAGACCAATGTGATTGGATTTATTTCTTTTATGTTTCTTTGGGATTGTAAATTAATTAATTTATTTTAATTTATTTTGGGCAGGTATTATTAAGTTTGTAATAATTTTTGGATTGTAATTTTATTTATTTAAGTTCTTCTAAATTCGCCTTGGTATGCCAAGGATTACTATGTAATATTAGATTGCAAGAAGTTCAAGGAGGTCAAGAGCATTGGTGGGACTAGTGGGAGGAATTCAAGATCAAGTGTTGATTATGTACTCCTTCAGCAACTCTTGTAAAATGAATGAATGAAATGCACCTAGGAATGCCCTGATTCAATTCTTGGTGGCTCAGAATTGAATCCCTTAGAAAGTCCATGATCATACCATATTTATTTATTGTCCATGAATGCATGAGATGTATGTGAATGTATACAGTATATGATATATGCATGCTAAATGGATAATGTGCAAAGTGAGACCTTAATAGTAATTAGGATGACTATAAAATCTTCCAAACAAATGATTAAGTTGGAAATGCTATAATTAAAGTAATTATAACATGGGCCCTTCATTGAGGCAATTATTTTAAGAAATTTTAAATATTTGCATAAGATGCAATTAATTTAAGAGATTTTCTTAAGAATAATTGTTAAGCATGAGATGTTGTAAATATGTAAATGGTTTGGTGGCCAATATTGGATGTACCTGAGGATATTAAAATTATTTGCATAATTACTGGCTCAATGGGATCAACTTAACTAATGTAAGATAAGTCAATAATGGATGTACCTGATATTTTGAGCATTAGGGGCTAGGTAAAGGATTGAACCTCACATGAGATGTGATGGGCAAGGAGTTGCTCACTTATAGTTTATTGTAATTCCAATAATGGATGTACCTGAGGATGATCAATAGAATTATAAGAATTCAATCACCCACGAGAAATCCATCCAGCTAGGATTTCTGTTTTCTACTTTGGAAGTGTAGGATTCGCTAAGTTAGTGGGAGGACCAATTTGATTAAAAGACCATAATCATTTTGGTTAATTACTTGATATATTTACTAATTAATCTGGTTATTTTCTGCAGTTAATTTTCTAATAATAATGAGCACATAACAACCACCACCATTCAATATCCTTACAAGCATACTTGATCGCAATAGGTTGACAGGACCTAATCTCTCTAATTGGCTAAGAAATTTGAAACTTGTCCTGAACCTTGAACATATAGGATATGTTCTAGACTCAAATGTTCCTGGTCCCTTACCTCCAGAGGCCACTCAAGAGGAACATGAAACTTTGGACAAGTGGAAGGAGCATGATATGAGAGCTAAGTCTTACATGTTTGCTTCCATGAGTAATGAGTTACAGAAGCAGCATGAGAACATGCAAAGTGCGAGTGAGATCCTCCTTCACCTACAAGAGTTATATGGTGAGCACAGCAGGAATGCTAGGTATGAGATATCTAGGCAGCTATTCCGCATGAGGATGTCTAAGGGACAGAATGTTGGGGATCATGTCCACAAGATGATTCAGCTGATTGAGCAGCTGGAACATCTTGACTTCAGCATGGATTTCCAACTACAGACGGTTTTGATCCTTCAGTCCCTTCCTGAGTCTTTTGGAAATTTTGTGACAAATTTCCATATGACTAAACAGGAATGCACCTTAGCTGGTTTACTCAACATGCTGGTTATTGCCCAAAAGAATATGCCGGGCAATAAAGGAAAAGAGGTAGCTTTGATTGCATCTTCTTCTGCTGGAAAGTCCAACAAGAAGAAGGGCACTAAGAAAAAGAAACCTCAGATTCCTGGTCCTTCCAAGAAAATAGCTAAACAGAAAGGGAAGACTAAAGCTTATGGAGGTAAAGGAAAGTGTTTCCCTTTGCGGAAGGATGGGCCTTTGGAAAAGGAACTGCCCAGAGTATCTTGCTTCTTTGAAGGACAAGAAGGATAGACCTTCAGAAGGTATGTCCATATCTTGTTATTTAGATTTTGATGATACTCATAGTTCATCTACAGCTTGGGTTTTAGATACTGGTGCCAGTTCTCACATTTCTCATGATATGCAGGAACTAGCAAATAGTAGCAGCTTGCGTTCTCAAGATGTTAGAGTCCGGATTAGCAATGGCTCAACTGTTGAAGCTTTAGCCATAGGATCTAAATCTTTTTACATGTTTGGACATGTTTTGTGTTTGGATAATATTTTATATGTACCTGATGCTTTTAAGAATATCATTTCTATATCTAGTTTGACTAGAAATGGGTATGAATTTCAATTCACAGATGATGTTTGCAATATTTATTTTGGAAATAAATATGTTGGTTCGGATCATATGAATGATGGTCTTTATTATTTAGATAATAATGACAAACACAAAATGAATGCAAGTGATCTAAATGAATGCAATGCCATGGTGAAAACCAACTCAAGTTGAAAATATATTTGGCACTTAAGGTTATGTCATGTTGCAGAAGATAGGATTGCAAAATTGGAGAAAATGGGGATTTTATCCTCATTGGGCTCTGAGCCTACTCCAACTTGTGAATCTTGCCTTCGAGGCAAAATGACTAGATCACCCTTTGTTGGACAAGGGCTAAGGGCCGAAAATATTTTAGAGCTAATACATAGTGATGTATGTGGTCCATTTAAGGAAATGGCTAGAGGCAGTTTTCATTATTTTATTACCTTTACTGATGATAAATCAAGGTTTGGGTATTTGTGTTTGATGAAATACAAACATGAATCCTTTGAAAAGTTCAAAGAATTTAAATCTGAAGTAGAAAATCAGACAGGAAAGAGTATTAAAGCTCTTCGATCAGATCGTGGAGGTGAATATTTGAGTACTGAATTTGATGAATACTTGAGAGAGCACGGCATTATTTCCCAGCTGACTCCTCCAGGAACGCCACAGTTGAATGGTGTATCTGAAAGGAGAAATCGTACCCTATTGGATATGGTACGTAGTATGATGAGCTATACTGATATGCCAATCTCCTTTTAGGGATTTGCATTAGAATCAGCTTTGTATATTCTGAATAGGATTCCATCAAAATCAGTTTCTTCCACATCTTATGAGATATGGCATGGAAGAAAACCAAGACTTAAGCATGTTAAGATTTGGAGTTGTCCAGCTTATGTCAAAAAGCTGAAAACTGATAAATTGGAAACCAGATCAGAAAAAGGTCGATTTGTTGGATATCCAAAAGATAGTTTTGGATATATTTTTTTTTTTTTGCCTACTTGACAAAAGGTTGTGATAAGTAGAGATGCCACATTTCTTGAATAACAGTTTGTTCAAGAAGGAGGCAAAGGAAGGCAAATATAGTTGGAATTGGAGAATTCTGATCAACCAACAGATCAGATGGATATAGATCCATCTAGTCAACCTACACCCATTGATGAAACATCTACAGCTATTCCTCGTAGAACAACCAGGGTATCTCACCCGCCAGTGAGATATGGTTTTCTTCATGAAGAAGAACAAGAGTTGTCTACTCATGAAGAAGTAGATCATGGAGATGATCCACTTACCTATGAAGAAGCTATATCAAATACAGACTCTTCAAAATGGATTGATGCTATGAAATCCGAAATTGATTCCATGTATAAGAATCAAGTTTGGGATCTTATTGATCCACCTGAAGGTATTGTACCTATAGGGAACAAATGGGTTTTCAAGAAGAAAATTGGTTTTGATGGAAAGGTAGAGACCTATAAGGCAAGGCTAGTAGCGAAAGGGTTTCGCCAAAGGCAAGGAATCGACTATGAGGAGACTTTCTCGCTTTTTACCATGCTTAAATCAATTAGGATTCTATTAGCAATAGCTGCATACTATGATTATGAGATTTGGCAGATGGATGCCAAAACAGCTTTTCTCAATGGATACATTGAAGAAAACATTTTCATGGAACAACCTAGGGGTTTTGAATCCCAAGATGGTTCCAAGGTATGCAAGCTAAAGCGATCCGTTTATGGGTTGAAGCAAGCTTCGAGGAGTTGGAACATCCGTTTTGATGAAGCCATTAAATCATTTGGTTTTATCAAAAATGAGGATGAGCCATGTGTATATAAGAAGGTTAGTGATAGTGCTATCACTTTCCTTGTTTTATATGTGGATGATATACTATTGATGGGTAATGACACAGGCATTTTGACAACTGTAAAGGTATGGTTGTCAAATACATTCTCCATGAAAGACTTAGGGGAGGCAACCTATATTCTTGGAATTCGCATCATAGAAATAGAGTGAAAAGAATAATTAGTTTATCCCAAAGTCTATACTTAGAAAAGGTGTTAAAGAGGTTTAACATGCTTGATTCCAAGAGAGGATTGTTACCAGTGAGACATGGTATCCATCTTTCTAAAGAGATGTCTCCAAAGACACCTGAAGAAAGAGATAAAATGGCCAGGATTCCATATGCTTCGGCTATTGGAAGTTTAATGTATGCAATGTTGTGCACTAAGCCGGATATCGCATATGCTATTAGTTTGACTAGCAAGTATCAATCCAATCCAGGTTTGGAACACTGGATAGCTGTCAAGAATATCCTTAAGTACTTGAGAAGAACTAAGGATTTATTCTTGATCTATGGAGGTGGAAACTTGCAATTAGATGGTTCTACTGATTCTGATTTCCAATCAGATATCGATGATAGAAAGTCTACCTCTGGATATGTGTTCATTTGTAATGGAGGTGCAGTCAGTTGAAAGAGTTCCAAACATAGTACAACTACAGATTCCACTACATAGGCTGAGTATATTACTGCATCAGATACTGCAAAGGAAGCTGTTTGGATAAAGAAGTTCGTGACAGAACTTACAGTAGTTCCTTTCATTGAGTCAGCAGTTCCACTACACTGTGACAGCAATGGAGCGGTCATACAGGCTAAGGAATCAAGGTCTCACCAGAAATCCAAACACATAGAAAGGCGCTACCACATTATCAGAGATATAGTTGGGCGAGGCAATGTAGCCATGCAAAAAATAGCATCAGCTGAAAATCCAGCTGATCCATTCACTAAGCCTATGTCACAAACTCAGCTAGACCGATATCTTGAGAAGATGGGTCTAAGATATTGTAATGAATAGTTCTAGTGCTAGTGGGAGATTGTTAGTAGTATGCCCTAGAGCATATCATTTAGTATGTATCTTATACATGTTTTTATTAATAAAAGGCATTTCCACTTTTCCGTTTACATAATATATTTATGTGTAATAGAAAAGGTCCATTGATATTTTGTTAGAAATTCTATTCTTAAGTTGTTAAGAATATGAGTGACAGTATTTCTAGTACAAAGTATCATAAATAGGTTCACAATCGAGGATACTTCATAATAAGGACATGACTTATCCAGAAAGATTGTATTCATGTTTGTTCCCAAGTTATTTATATGATATATAAATAAAATAGAATGGTGAGTCTCATGCCATATAACAAATATGATAGGCACTTATACATGATAAGTAGGCCGAACCAGTGACACTTATGACAAGCATATGGAGTTTACTTGTAACATCCTCACTTTAGCTAGTCCGTACAGTCTACTGTTTCGGTGACCAGTGTCGGTCCGGACAGCTAGAACATCTACAAAAATATTTAAACTAAAGTGAGGAACCATAATTAACTCAAATGTTAATAAGAAAATTTTAGGAAAAATTTTAGAAATAAAATACAACCAAGTTAAATGAGCCGGTGTCCTAGCGATGAGTAACCTAGTGAGAAGTTCTGGTTCTCGTAACTAGGAGCCATAGACCCAGGGGAAAAATTATAAAATAATTATTGGGACTCCAGAGAAGGGTTATTGAGGTTCTTATGGCATTAGAATGCCAAGGAAACGCTTAGAAAAATTTTTTAATCGGTACAGACAATTTTGGCCTGTTAAGCCAAACGGAGGGCATTTTGGTCATTTCATCTTCAGAGATGATTTTTGGCCAACTTGTATAGTTAAATAAATAATTTATATAACATAAAATATTATTAAATGTTGTTAAAAATTTAATTGAAATTAATTAGACAAGAAATGGAGAGAAAATAAAAGAAAATGGCATTATGACATCATAGTGATGTCATTAAAGTTTTCCCAACCAACCCAATGTGGACACATGGAATAAACTTATTTAAAAGAGACAAATGAGCTGGAAAAATGAAACAAAAATAAGATTTCTCTTCTCTTCATCTTCCTTGCCATGAACCTCCTCCATAGCCAAACCATTTTCAAGCTTTCAAAGCTTGATTTTCACTCACTTCTACCCAACAAAACCCTAACCTAGCAACACAAAAAAGTGTTCTTGCATCTTGATGATTCTTTTGGGAGTAAAAAGAAAAGGAAAAGAGCAACCCTAGCAAGTGGGAAATCTCACTCTATAGAGGTTAGTGACCTAACCTTGGTTTTTACTTTTAATTCATGTTTAAGGACCTTAAGTGAGTGTAAATTACAAAGGAAATTTGTTGAATACCATTTGTATGTCATCCCTTAAATTTCGGCAGCCTTGGTAGGGTATGATTGTGATGAGTTTTATGGAGTTAACATGCTTGTATGGCTGCCCACAATATGTATCTACTAAGTGGATTGATGAAATGAAATGAAAATGCATGAGTTGTAATGTTTGAGTTAGGGTTTGGGGTGGAAAAATGGGACTTTGACCATGTGATGATGAAAATAGGTTTTAATGATCAATTAGTAACCATTTGGTTCTGTTTAAATAAAAAATGAAGTGTGATGAGTAGTGGGATTTGGGTTTGGTGTGGCTGTCCTTGGTGACCTACAGAATTAGACATGAGTCTAGCAGGTTTGGGCAGTAATAACTTGAATTATAGAGGTCCAATTGGTGCAAGGCCAATTGGAAATGAAACTACATATATAATGGCACAACTTTGGTGAAGAAACCATGTCCAGAAAACCAATCCAAGTGGACCAAAAGATTGCCCTAATCCGGGTGACCTGCAGTCTGCCTGGGCAAAATGACCAAATGAACAGTGTTTGGTCATTTGGCCATAACTCAGTGTAGAAAGGTCCAATTGACCTGACATTTTACCAGCAACAAGCTGAGATATAGACCAACAACTTTCATGAAGAAACCTAACCCAAATTATGACCATAACATAATCAAAAAGTGAGTTGCAGTCACTGTTCCTAACATTGTAGATGTGGTCAGTCCAGAAATTTTGGAAAAAATTTCAATCCGGCCAGTTGTGGTCTTTGGGCCATAACTTGAGTTACAAAACTCCAAATGGAGTGATTCAAAAAAAAGAAATTCAACTAGACAAAATAAGGAACAACTTTCATGTTGATCATTTTGCCAAATTCCCACTACAAAAATGACCAATGGAACAGGAAAGACAAAGCATGAAAACTGAAAATTCTGCCCAATTATTGGTAACCAATACTAACAAATTTTGAATGCAAAATGTGGTATGTTGGGAGTATTAAAACCAATGTACCTATTGCCTATGCAAAAGTCAACATTTTAGTTGACTAATAAAATGAATAGTAACATTCAAACTTGAAATTCAAAAATTGTGAAATTTAAAAGTGTAATATGCCCTAGTATACCTAACAAGATTGGTTTGGATAGCTTGGCATGCCAATAGGGTTCTGTTAGCAGTACTGCATATGGCTTCATGTCATTCTGTGTTTCATGGCTTCCCATGCCATTCTGTGACATAATAGCCTTTGGCTATGTTATTTGAGTTGATATACTTGGGTTTTAACCCTGATAATTATTACAGCTTATTAGCTGTTCTGTTGCACACCGGGAGACACAATGTGACCGATGGTGTGATGGTCCGAGGTACTTAGTACCCAGTGCTAGTTTACCCATTTTTCCAATCCAGTCAACTAGTATGGTTTACTCGGGCAATGATAATAAACCTTACTAAATTTTAACTGAATAATACTGCAAATAAAATCAGAAATTAAGTCTACTAAAATATGTAAACATACATTCTACATACTTATTTTTATTATATTTTATTTTATTTTATATTGTCACCACTAAGCAGAATTGCTTAGCGTGTCGCTTTTGCCACGCACAGGTACTGGAGATCTAGCTGGGGAGCCCAGCAGACATCAAACAGGGTGAGCCTTCAGAGCTGCATCCGGAGTCCAGAGTCACCTCATCTCTGCAGTGCATATGGTAAGACATAGGACTTTGGGGTAGCATTTGTATTTTGTATTAGTTTTTGGATTGTAACTATAAACTTTTGAAATTATTTGATGATGTAAATATATAAAATTTTAATGTTATTGAAATTTTCTGTATAATGTATGTTGATAATGAAATGTTGAGAAATATTTATGATTGAGCTTCCAGTAATGAAGTGAAGAGAAAAATTTCTGAAAATAGTGTTGAGATGTTGAGAGTGGGTTGAGATATGTGTGTATAATGGAGTTTGGATTTGGAAATTATATTGGAAGTGTTTTTAAACAGGTTCAGAAGAACTGTTTTTCCAATTTACAACCGGCACTCTGCCTGATTTTCTATAAAATTTACGGAATAATCCAGATTTATCAAAAATTGAAAATAAATGAATTAAAAGGGATAAATTGTAATAGAAACATGAATTAGTGCTCTGGCATACTGAGTGACATAACTTGCTCGGCTACACTGTAGACGGGTAAGGGGTGTCACATTTAGTAGTATCAAAGCTTCGGTTTAGGCATTTCTAGGCCTAGATAGAGTGCATACCATTGCATTGCATTTGTAAGTGTTGAGGTGACACTGATGCAAATCTGTTTGTTTTCTTATTTTGAATAGGATATGGATCCTGCTTTGCAAAGAGCAGTTGATGAAGAGGTGGAGAGTCGTGCTCCACCAAGGGCTGAATCTGGGGCCAGGGGAGAATCTGCTCTACCAGCAGCTGAGGCACCTGCCCAACCTCAGTTTGCGCTATTTCAGCAAATCACCAAATTCTATCGGCAAATGATGGGGGCAATTCCACTACCACAACCACAGCCACAACCTCCACCAGTACCACAGAAGTCCCATTTGGAGAAACTGCAAAAACATGGGGCTGTGGACTTCTTTGGGAAGAGGGAGGATGATCCCATGACAATAGAAAACTGGTTGGATAGAACCATTAGAGTGCTGAAACAGCTTAACTGCACCTTCGAGTAGAACCTGCAGGGTGTTGTGTCCCTACTTCAGGATGATGCATATCAGTGGTGGGACACAGTAACCAGTGAAATGCAACCAGAATAGATTACCTGGGAATTCTTCCTCACAGAGTTCAGGAAGAAATATGTTAGCAAGGTGTATTTAGAAGAGCGAAAAAGAGAATTTATTAGTCTGAGACAGAGGCAATTGTCAGTGGTGGAATATGAGCGTGAGTTTGTCAGACTAAGTAGATATGGGAGTGAGATAGTCCGTACAGAGGCAGAGAGGTGCAGAAGGTTTGAAGAAGGGCTCAATGATAATATCAAAGTTATGATAACAGCATTGGAGATCACATATTTTGCTAAACTAGTTGATGCTGCATCAAAAGTGGAACGGGTCCAAATAAATGAACAAAATAGGAAAGATAGGTAGCGTAAGAGGGAATTTGGACCAGGACAGTCAAGTATACCAACTGATAGTAAGAAGTTTAAGGGTTCTGATTCACAAGATTAGACACAGGGTCACAGAGGCCAGATTAGAATATCTATAGCTAGTTCCCCAGGCACAATAACAAGGGGATCAGCCCCAGCACCTGAATGTATGCATTATGGTAGGAGACATAGAGGGGACTATCGACTGTTAACTGGAGAGTGTTTTAAGTGTGGGGCTACGGATCATTTCATAAGAGATTGCCCTCAGAGGAGTGGTTCAATAGCTCTGGTACAAGTTGATAGACCTTCCCCTACAGTTCAAAGGGGTAAAAGATCGGGTAGAGCAGAAATGGCTGACATTTCACAAAAGATTGTTTCTCAGACATTTGAAAAGCCCGAAGTCAGGGTAGCACCACAAGTATATGCTATGAAAGCTCAGGAAGAGCCAAACCCAGACACTGATAAGGCGACATAAGGAAGTGAAGAAACAAGGAGGTAGCAACTCCAAGATTACTTAAGTCAGGTAAATTTCTAGGACGAAATTTTTATTAGAGGGGAAGAGTTGTAACATCCTCACTTTAGCTAGTCCGTACAGTCTACTGTTCCGGTAACCAGTGTCTGTTCGGACAGCTAGAATGTCCAGAAAAATATTTAAACTAAAGTGAGGAACCATAATTAACTCAAATATTAATAAAAAAAATTTAGGAAAAATTTTAGAAATAAAATACAACCAAGTTAAATGAGCCAGTGCTCTAGCAATGGGTAACCTAGTGAGAAGTTGCGGTTCTCGCAACTAGGAGCCCTAGACCCGAGAGAAAAATTATAAAATAATTATTGGGACTCTAGAGAAGGGTTATTGAGGTTCTTATGGCATTAGAATGCCAAGAAAATGCTTAGAAAAATTTTTCAATCGGTACAGACAATTTTGGCCCGTTAAGCCAAACGGAGGGCATTTTGGTCATTTCGTCTTCAGAGATGATTTTTGGCCAACTTGTCCAGTTAAATAAATAATTTATATAACATAAAATATGATTAAATGTTGTTAAAAATTTAATTGAAATTAATTAGACAAGAAATGGAGAGAAAATAAAAGAAAATAGCATTATGACATCATAGTGATGTCATTAAAGTTTTCCCAACCAACCCAATGTGGACACATGGCATAAACTTATTTAAAAGAGACAAATGGGCTGGAAAAATGAAACAAAAATCAGATTTCTCTTCTCTTCATCTTCCTTGCTGTGAACCTCCTCCATAGCCAAACCATTTTCAAGCTTTCAAAGCTTGATTTTCACTCACTTCTACCCAACAAAACCTTAACCTAGCAACACAAAAAAGTGCTCTTGCATCTTGGTGATTCTTTTGGGAGAAAAAAGAAAAGGAAAAGAGCAACCCTAGCAAGTGGAAAATCTCACTCCATAGAGGTTAGTGACCTAACCTTGGTTTTTACTTTCAATTCATGTTTAAGGACCTTAAGTGAGTGTAAATTACAAAGGAAATTTGTTGAATACCATTTGTATGTCATCCCTTAAATTTCGGCAGCCTTGGTAGGGTATGATTGTGATGAGTTTTATGGAGTTAACATGCTTGTATGGCTGCCCCCAATATGTATCTACTAAGCGGATTGATGAAATGAAATGAAATGAAAATGCATGGGTTGTAATGTTTGAGTTAGGGTTTGGGGTGGAAAATGGGACTTTGACTATGTGATGATGAAAATAGGTTTTAATGATCAATTAGTGACCATTTGGTTCTGTTTAAATAAAAAATGAAGTGTGATGAGTAGTGGGATTTGGGTTTGGTGTGGCTGTCCTTGGTGACCTGCAGAATTGGACATGAGTCCAGCAGGTTTGGGCAGTAATAACTTGAATTATAGAGGTCCAATTGGTGCAAGGCCAATTGGACATGAAACTAGACACATAATGGCACAACTTTGGTGAAGAAACCATGCCCAGAAAACCAAACCAAGAGGACCAAAAGATTTCCCTAATCCAGGTGACCTGCAGTCTGCCTGGGCAAAATGACCAAATGAATAGTGTTTGGTCATTTAGCCATAACTCAGTGTAGAAAGGTCCAATTGACTTGAAATTTTACCAGCAACAAGCTGAGATATAGACCAACAACTTTCATGAAGAAACCTAACCCAAATTATGACCAGAACATAATCAAAAAGTGAGTTGCAGTCACTGTTCCTAACATTATAGATGTGGTCAGTCTAGAAATTCTGGACAAAATTTCAATTCGGCCAGGTTTGGTCTTTGGGCCATAACTTGAGCTACAAAACTCCAAATGGAGTGATTCAAAAAAAAAAAAATTCAACTAGACAAAATATGGAATAACTTTCATGTTGATCATTTTGATAAATTCTCATTGCAAAAATGACCAATGGAACAGTAAAGACAAAGCATGAAAACTGAAAATTCTGCCCAATTAACATTAAGCTTAGAAATGGTATTGGTAACCAATACCAACAAATTTTGAATGCAAAATGTGGTATGTTGGGAGTATTAAAACCAATGTACCTATTGTCTATGCAAAAGTCAACATTTTAGTTGACTAATGAAATGAATAATAACATTCAAACTTAAAATTCAAAAATTATGAAATTTAAAAGTGTAATATGCCCTAGTATACCTAATAAGATTAGTTTGGATAGCTTGGCATGCCAATAGGGTTCTGTTAGCAGTACTGCATATGGCTTCATGCCATTCTATGTTTCATTGCTTCCCATGCCATTCTGTGACATAATAGCCTTTGGCTATGTTATTTGTGTTGATATACTTGGGTTTTAACCCTGATAATTATTACAGCTTATTAGCTATTCTGTTGCACACCGGGAGACACAATGTGACCGATGGTGTGATGGTCCGAGTTACTTAGTACCCAGTGCCAGTTTACCTATTTATCCAATCCAGTCAACTAGTATGGTTTACTCGGGCAATGATAATAAACCTTACTAAATTTTAATTGAATAATACTGCAAATAATATCAGAAATTAAGTCTACTAAAAAATATAAACATACATTCTACATACTTATTTTTATTATATTTTATTTTATTTTATATTGTCACCACTAAGCAGAATTGCTTAGCGCGTTGCTTTTGCCATGCGCAGGTACTGGAGATCTAGCTGGGGAGCCCAGCAGACATCAGACAGGGTGAGCCTTCAGAGCTGCATCCGGAGTCCAGAGACACCTCATCTCTGCAGTGCATATGGTAAGACATAGGACTTTGGGGTAGCATTTGTATTTTGTATTTTGTATTAGTTTTTGGATTGTAACTATAAACTTTTGAAATTATTTAATGATGTAAATATATAAAATTTCATGTTATTGAAATTTTCTGTATAATGTATGTTGATAATGAAATGTTGAGAAATATTTATGATTGAGCTTCCAGTAATGAAGTGAAGAGAAAATTTTCTGAAAATAGTATTGAGATATTGAGATTGGGTTGAGATATGTGTGTATAATGGAGTTTGGATTTGGATTATATTGGAAGTGTTTTTAAACAGGTTCAGAAGAACTGTTTTTTCAATTTACAGCCGGCACTCTGCCGGATTTTCTATAAAATTTGCGAAAAAATCCAGATTTATCAAAAATTGAAAATAAATGAATTAAAAGGGATAAATTGTAATAGAAACATTAATTGGTACTCTGGCACATTGAGTGGCATAACTTGGTCGGCTACATTGTAAACGAATAAGGGGTGTCACATTACTCTTGTCAATGTATTGTCATAAATCATATCAGTGCATGTAATCTTTAGACCTGAGATAGCACAATTATCTTGTATATAGGTGGTTTGAGTTTGATACTACTTTCATACTTGTACTCTGTATGGGTATATGGGCATGTGTTGGCTCCTACTAGTTATATATGGAGGTAGGTGTTGATCAAGATGGAATCTGTTCCTCTAAGTAAATAGAGATAAAATCCTATGTTCATTTAATTGTTTTTGATGTTTCAAGTTCCTGGTAAGGACAGATAGACTTATTCAGAAAGAGTTTCTGATAGAAAAATCTTTTTAATCAAGAACTGAAATTAAAAGAGAACATAATATTCATAGCAAATGGGGTTTGACATAAACCATGACTCTAGCTTGAGTTGGGATTTTGTAACAGAGAGATTCTAGTGCATGGTAACATATGATTATAAGTTCATTTAAGGTAAACCTTATTACTGATTGGGTGGCCATGGCATGCTATGCTAGGTGTTAACCATGGTCTATGAGATGCATAAAATGATTTAGAGAAATCATTTATGGTAAGAAAGAGTTCTGATGATATTAAGAGTTGATATCATGTCTCATTGCCAATTAGTGATGAGTCTAGTATGTCACACACATACACAAGTAATCACCTAATTAAATATGATTTAATTAATTAATTAAAAAGTTTAATTGATTAATTAAATAGGTTTGGTTTGTAATTAGATTGCAAAGTCCCTAGTATGACTTGAAACCAAATCTAGGTTATTGGATGTATAGTATAAGTTAAATTTATATTTAAAGTGTTTAAATATGAATTAATTAATGAGAAATTAATTAATAGAGATTAATTTATATTTGATATAAATTGATTAGAAGAAGAGAAATAATTATTTTGGGTTGAGAACTCATAATTAAGACACAGGGGTATTTTATCATTTCACAGGGTGACATGTGACACCATGAGATGGTGACACATGGCATTACACATAAGCTTGTCAAATGTTTTTTAATCATGTAAGATGATTAAAATTAAGATTAAATATAGGTTTGACACTTGGCACAATGTGATTGGGTCAATTAAACCTAGAACCAATCAGAGGGTGACATGTGGCAAGGGTTTTATGTGTTGACCTACCTATATAAGTGTTGTTATGAAAAAACAAATAACACAACCAACAACTAATATCCTTGGTGCTGCCACCCAAGAGACTCTCCCTTCTCTTCATCTTCTTCTCTCATCTATTCCAAGAGATTAGCAAACAATCTCTTGAATTAAAAATACTAGAAATTGTTTCTAGTGTCCTGTTTACATATTTAATCTCTTAAAAGGCAAACCTTAATTTTCTAATTAATAAAAAAAGCTTTAGAAGCTGTTCAAGGGCTGCCATAGGTGTTCTTGGTGTGGACAAGCTAAAGGGGCAACATCTGGTGTCCTGAAGACGCATCCGGAAGACACAAATACACTGCAGTGCATCAAGAGATTATTATATTTGTTCTTGATCTAATCTAGGGTTCTAAAATTAATCTGATTAATTTTAAAATCTTAAATGGCAAATACAGATCCAAAAACATATTAAAAGTGTTTTAATATATTGTTTATCATTGAAATCAAATAGATAAAAATAAATCTTGCATGATGCATGTGACCCTAGATGAAAATTTTTGAATTTAATGGTATAAACTTGTGTTTTTCACGCTTCCGCTCCTTCACAAGGCTAGTAGTGAAAGGGTTTCGCCAAAGGCAAGGAATCGACTATGAGGAGACTTTCTCGCCTGTTGCCATGCTTAAATCAATTAGGATTCCATTAGCAATAGTTGCATACTATGATTATGAGATTTGGAAGATGGATGTCAAAATAGCTTTTCTCAATGGATACATTAAAGAAAACATTTTCATGGAACAACCTAGGGGTTTTGAATCCCAAAATGGTTCCAAAGTATACAAGCTAAAGTGATCCATTTATGGGTTAAAATAAGCTTCGAGGATTTAGAACATCCATTTTGATGAAGCCATTAAGTCATTTGGTTTTATCAAAAATGAGGATGAGCCATGTATGTATAAGAAGGTTAGTGATAATGCTATCACTTTCCTTGTTTTATATGTGAATGATATTCTGTTGATGGGTAATGACACAGGTATGTTGACAACTGTAAAGGTATGGTTGTCAAATACATTCTCCATGAAAGACTTAGGGGAGGCAACCTATATTCTTAGGATTCGCATCTATAGCGATAGAGTGAAAAGAATAATTGGTTTATCCCAAAGGCTATATTGAAAAAGGTGTTAAAGAGGTTTAACATGCTTGATTCCAAGAGATGATTGTTACCATTGAGACATGGTATCCACCTTTCTAAGTAGATGTCTCCAAAGACACCTGAAGAAAGAGATAAAATGGCTAGGATTCCATATGCTTCGGCTATTGGAAGTTTGATGTATGCAATGTTGTGTACTAGGCCAGATATCACATATGTTGTTAGTTTGACTAGCAAGTATCAATCCAATCTAGGTTTGGAATACTGGATAGCTATCAAGAATATCCTTAGGTACTTGAGAGGGACTAAGGATTTATTCTTGATATATGGAGGTGGTGACTTACAATTGAATGGTTACAATGATTCTGATTTCCAATCAGATATCGATGATAGAAAGTCTATCTTTGGATATGTGTTCATTTGTAATGGAGGTGCAGTCATTTGGAAGAGTTCCAAATAGAGCACGACTACAGATTTCACTACCGAGGCTGAGTATATTGCTGCATCAGATGCTGCAAAGGAAGCTGTTTAGATAAAAAAGTTCGTGATAGAACTTGCAGTAGTTCCTTCCATTGAGTCAATAGTTCCACTTCACTGTGACAACAATGGAGCAGTGATACAGGCTAAGGAACCCCGGTCTCACCAGAAATCCAAACACATAGAAAGGCGCTATCAAATTATCAGAGAAATAGTTGGGCGAGGCGATGTAGCCATGCAAAAAATAGCATCAACTGAAAATCCAACTGATCCATTCACTAAGCTTATGTCATAAACTCAGCTAGACCGATATCTTGAGAAGATGGGTCTAAGATATTATAATGAATGGCTCTAGTGCCAGTGGGAGATTGTTAGTAGTATGCCCTAGAGCATATCATTTAGTATGTATCTTTTACACGTTTTATTAATAAAAGGCATTTTCACTTTTCCGTTTACATAATATATTTATATGTAATACAAAAGGTCCATTGATATTTTGCTAGAAATTTTATTCTTAAGTTGTTAAGAATATGAGTGACAGTATTTCTAGCACAAAGTATCATAAATTGGTTCACAATCGAGGATACTTCATAATAAGGACATGACTTATCTAGAAAGATTGTAATCATGTTTGTTCCCAAGTTATTTATATGAGATGTAAATAAGATGGAATGGTGAGTCTCATGCCATATAACAAACATGATAGGCACTTATACATGATAAGGAGGTTGAACCAGTGACATTTATGACAAGCACATGGAGTTTACTATTGTTAATGTATTGTCATAAATCATATCAGTGCATATAATCTTTAGACCTGAGATAGTACAGTTATCTTGTATATAGGTGGTTTGAGTTTGATACTGCTTCATACTTGCACTGTGTATGGGCATATGGGCATATGTTGGCTCCTACTAGTTATATATAGAGGTAGGTGTTGATCAAGATGGAATCTGTTACCCTAAGTAAATAGGGATAAAATCCTATGTTCATTTAATTTTTCTTGATGTTTCAAGTTCCTGGCCAGGACAGACAGATTTAATCAGAAAAGAGTTTCTGATGAGAAAATCTTTTTAATCAATAACTAGAATTAAAAGAGAACATAATATTCATAGCAAATGGAGTTTGACATAAACCATGACTCCAGCTCGAATTGAGATTTTGTAATAGAGAGATTCTAGTGCATGGTAACATATGATTATAGGTTCATTTAAGGTATACTTTCTTACTAATTGGATGGCTATGTCATGCTATGCTAGGTGTTAACCATAGTCTATGAGGTGCCTAAAATGATTTAGAGAAATCATTTATGGTAAGAAAGAGTTCTGATGATATTAAGAGTTGATATCATATCTTATTACCAATTAGTGATGAGCCTAGTGAGTCACACACATACACAAGTAATCACTAAGCTAAATGTGATTTAATTAATTAATTAAAGAGTTTAATTGATTAATTAAATAGGTTTGGTTTGCAATTAGATTGCAAAGTCCCTAGCATGGCTTGAAACCAAATCTAGGTTATTGGATGTATAGTATAAGTTGAATTTATATTTAAAGTGTTTAAATATGAATTTAATTATGAGAAATTAATTAATAGAGATTAATTAATTAATATATATTTGATATAAATTGATTAGAAGAAGAGAAATAATTATTTTGAGTTGAGAACTCAAAATTAGAACACAGGGGTATTTTGGTCATTTCACAGGGTGACATATGGCACCATGAGATTGTGACACATGACACTATACATAAGCTTGCCAATTGTCTTTTAATCATGTAAGATGATCAAACTCAAGATTAAATCTAAGTTTGACACTTGACACAATGTGATTGGGTCAATTAAACTAAGAGCCAATCAGAAGGTGACATATGGCAAGGATTTTAAGTGTTGACCTAGCTATGTAATGTGTTGTTATAAAAGAGTAAAATAATAAGCTGCTATTTTTCTTTTGTGCCGCCACCCGAAGAGCCTCTCCCCTCTCTTCTTCTTCATCTCTCATTAATTCAAAGAGAATAGCCAACATTATCTTGAATTAAAATTACTAGAAATCGTTTCTAGTGTCCTGTATGCATCTATAACATCTCTAAAGGCAAAACCTAATTTTCTAATTAATTAGAAAGGCTTGAGAAGCTGTTCAAGGGGCTGCCATTGGTGATCTTAGTGTGGACAAGCTAGAGGGACAATATTTGGTGTCCTAAGCGCATCCCAAAGGTGCCAAACACTATTGCAGTGCATCAAAAGGTTAGTGCATTTAGTATTGATTTAATCTAGGGTTTTAATGAATTAATCTGTTAATTCTAAAATCTTAAATGGCAAATGTAGATCCAAAAATATATTAAAAGTGTTTTAATATGCTGTTTATCATTTAAATCAAATAGATAAATAATGAATCTTGCATGATGTATGAGACCCTAGAAGAAAAATTTTGAATTCAATGATCTAAACTTATATTTTTCATGCTTCTGCTCCTTCACATTAGCTTTATGCCCTATATGATTTTACTGGATTCATGCCTACCCACTGGCTTTATGCCTGACAGATGTATATATGATAGGCACATGGGTGTCTAACTAGTATACTCCCTTGTATCCAGTTTAAACAGTCTGTTATAGGTTGCTTGGGCAATAAAATGAATTAATTTGATTGAATATCATACAAATAAGTGGAAAAGACTAATAAACTATAAAACACTTATAAATCATGAAATGCATTTCTATTATGGTATTATACATATGAAATATGTACTTCTATTTATTTAGTTTATTTTCAGTATATATTATTGCACCACTAAGCAATATGCTTAGCGTGTTAGTTTATCCACGCGTAGGTACTAGATACACGGACTAGTAGCGATCAGTGATTGCATCAAATTATATAGACATTTAAGGTTAACATGCATTTCATTTTGTTAACATTTAGCATCCTTTTATGTTTATTTTTTATGTTTTCATTATTATTTTAGAAAACATGTTAATCCATCTCAATTCATTGATTTTTATATTTTATCAGGTATTTTTTTGTGGTTTTAGAATCAAAGATGAGTGTGGAAGAGATTTGGAGGTCAAAACGTGAAGAATACAGGGCCAGAAGTAGTACACAGGCCGTGTAACCTGCCCCGTGTAACTTCCTGGACCCCGTGTAACTCTCTAGACTGAAGAAAACTTGAAAAATGATGTGGCAGAAATTTACACGGGGCGTGTATCACTACACGACCCGTGTAAAGTCCCCTGACATTAATTCTGATATGACTTTTCTTGCTTCCAACTCGACTCGGATGGACTCCTAATGCTTCTAGGACTTTGAAATTAGGGTTTTTATACCAGATATAAATATAACAAGTCAGGAATTGAGGGAGGGAGAGAACTTACATCCAAGAATAGAATTTACATTCAAGGATGCACATCAACTTTAAGGGAGGCAAGGGATAAAACAAGATCTGCAAGATTTCTTTAAGGGATTTTCAACTGAAGTTCCAAAAGTCCAAGGCTGCAACTCTCTTTCTGGATTTTTTCACTCTATTTTTGTCACACCTTACCCCTCTGTAAGGCATAACATTATCCCATAGTATACCTAAAGAATTTCTTTCTTTTTGAAAGAGGTGAGCTTTTATAACAAGTATTAAAAATATTTACTTGAAGATTAAAGACTAGTTAAAAATTTTTTCCATTTTTATTTTTACTCAAATTTTGGAAAAATTTCGGCAAAGTGCCGTCTATATTTGGGAAAAACAGTTCTTTAAATACCTATAAAAATACTTCCAATAATTTATTTCATCAAATCCGCCACTACCACAACACAAATCAACATCATTTCTCCCAACTCTATAATTCAAAACAATTCTGAATTCAATTGTCATAAAAAATAATACTAAATAACTTCATTCATATTTCATTAATGAAAAATCAATTTACATTCATCATCCCAAAATTTACATTAGAAAATCTAAAATAATATTATTACAAAATCTATACAATTGCTCAAGACCAGTTTATACATGTACATACAGTTACATACACAAATATAAACATTACTATCAGAGTATAAAATTATACCCGACAAAATCTCAGGGATGTAGCTCCAAGATTCTCAGCAGCTCACTCTGCTGCTCCTCTAGTCTCTCTATCTGCGACAGCAATAACAGCCATCGCTGAGTACTATGACTCAGTGGTGCACAACATACTAAAATAATATTTATGCATAATTCAAATCACATTTATTCAAATATGGTATTGAACATGAAAGACAGATACAAAACATGAATTATAAATTTTTAGTCCAAACAATCTTATTTAGGAAGTCTCAAAACGAATTTCATAAAAACACATAGTTATATCATGCCATTCAGAACAATATTCATCTCAATAGCCGGAGGCTTATGAGAAATCACAAGGCTAGCTAGCTCAAACTATGGGTACCCATTCAATTTCTTCCTCTACTGGCACACACCTCAACACTTCAGCCAGAGAGGGAATCAAAATTCAAAACTAATTCCTTCCACTAGTCATGCTAGTGAGGCATTCAAATATATGGTCATGACACTGTGGTTTCAAAACTGTTTTAGCAATTTACTAAACATTTATTGCCAAATTCAAACACATACAATTAAACTTTCAACAATTTAAGTCAAAAGCATAATATACATTTCAATCACCAATTTTGCAATATAAGTAATTCACAATTCATTTCATGCACTTTGCAAAGGAATTTTAAAGAATATTTATGTTGTGCACAAACCTTATGCGAGTCGCCTCTTGGCCTTGACTCGATGCCTCGGGTTCTTTTTCGGTATTCTTTTCGACTGAAACACACAATTTTATAGTGTTTCAGTATCATAATTTATCATAAGTCTGAAAATAAATTTAAATCTATTTATATCTAGCTTTAATACTCTTAACCTGACATTCTTTAAAATTTATATTTCGGAGTTAAAATTCACGATACTATTCAAGTCAAATTATTGACTTTCTCATGCTTAATAGGTATGAGAATTTTAATTTCACTCACATATCACATTTTGGCTACCTAATTTATTGGTTTTGGTTGTTTCCTCAAATTTTAAGTCTCTTAGATGAAATTTCCAAATTTCATATTTGGTGCCCTATTTTGCACTGTTCCATTGGTCAAGTTGCTGTTGAAATTTGACTAAGTTTTCTTCATAGAAGTTGTTCCTTATTGTCTTAAATTTATTTCTCTTTTTGAATCACTCCATTTGGAGTTTTGTAGCCCAAGTTGTGGCCATTTGAATATGGCTGGCCAAATTTAGTGTTACCCAGAATTCTGGGCATTTTCTAAATATTGGCAATTTTTGTACACTAATTGTAGGTGACTTTTTAGACAGGTTATGATCAAAATTTGGGTTTGTTTTCTTCATGAAAGTTGTAGGACTATGTCTCAGCTTTCTATTGGTGTAAAATTCAGGTCATTTGGACCTTCCTAGACCAATTTATGGTCATTTACGTAACTACTGTTCATTTGGTCATTTTTATACAGGGCAGTGTGCCCAATTCTGGATTTGGCATAATTGTTCACTAAGTTATGCTCATTTTCTGGACATGATTCCTAAACGAAAAATGTGTCATTTTGTGTCTACTGTCATTCCCAAGTAGTCTCACACCAATTGGGTTGATAAATTTTCAGTTTTGGTCCTTGAAAGGGACCTAGGTCAAGCTGTCTGCATAATGATCCTAACCAATCCGAATTGAAACTTAGTTTTAATAATTCACACACACCACAAATTGTCACAATTGACCATTTCTCAACTCAAGTAAGGTCAATAGTATCAATTAACCAATTCTCAACTTTTTCTCTAATTTTTTCAAAATGCTCAAAACCCTAATTACATAGAGTTCAAATCTAGTGCATTCAAAACATATACCCATACTTCACATACACAACTCAACCTAAACAACCATTCAAACACCTCAAAATCATTTATTTCAAACCCTAACTAAGGCTAGATGAAATTCTTATTTGGTCCCCTAATAATTGTTTTTTTTTTAATTCTAAGTTAAGATCTAAGTTACTTAAATTAAAAACATAAGTATTAAACAATAAATTTTCAATTCAAACCACTAACTTTAAACTTTGAAGTTCAACTCTTCAATTTCTTCCTTTTCTTCTTTTCTTTCCTTCCTCTAAAGCTTTCTCAAGTTGAACTAAGAAGTTTTTATGGTTTAGTTTGGGGTCAAAGTAGGGTTAAGTGGTTGGAAGAAAGCTTGGTTTCAAGCTTTCATGGAGTTTTCATGGTGGCTAGTGAGAGAGAGGAGGGGCGGCACACTTGGGTGAAGAAGAAAGGAAATAATTTTCTTTGTAATTTTATGTTTATTTATGTTTTTTTTTTCTTAGTTGACTTGGTCAATATTGATGGGCAAAAATAAAATTATTTATGATGTCATAATAGTGATGTAAGCATGATGTAACTAAACTTTTTCTTTTTTTTCTTTTTCTTTTGCATTTATTTTTTCACTAGTTCTTTAATTTAATTCTTGATCCCGAAATTTTCTTCTCCGATTTTATTGGACAGTTAGGTCAGGAGTCAACTCTAGGGGTGAATTGACCAAATTGCCCCTCGCTGGTTCAATCCGGTTTGCAAGTTATTCGATATTTCTTTCGGATCCCTGATCTAATTATTTGACCTGCTTAACAACTCGTTTTCATGATTTTCTCTTTTCCACTGTGTTCGCAATGGTCCTAAGGACCGCGGCGTAATATTTTCCGATTTGAAATTTGAGTTTAGACTGACCTCGCAGTCATTTTCCCAGAAGGTCACCCATCGTTGTGACTCCCAGCTCATTTAACTTCTTGTGTTCTGTTTTTCTTATTTATACTTAACTATTTAGAAATTACTAATTATTTGGATTCAGGGCTTATCTAGGTGTCTTAGATGTGGTTCTAATCACCTTAATTATCCGGACCGACACTAGTCACCGGAACAGTGAAATATACCAGGCTATGCAAATAGGGGTGCTACAATTTTCTTTTCATATCTTCTCTTTATCTTTTTATAAACTTGATTGTAAAACACACTATGGGTGAGTAGGTCCCTTATTCTAGGGTTAGGGTGTAGCACTCAATTTCATTATGGATCTGGTTTGATTTTATTTAATACATTGGGTATTTTATTCTTTGATTCAATCTCTTGTGATCTTAATGCATGCTATGTATTGGTACCCACTTAGTATTGATTACAGTTATTAATTGAAGGACTGAAAGGTGAAGATTAATATTAGAAAGGATTTTGAACCTAGAAAATCTGACCTAGAGATAGGCTAATGACCTTTGTGGAGTTTCAAAATTAATCAAAAATCTTAAAGGGTTTTAATTAATTTAATCACCACAAAAGTAGGGTTTATGTTAATTAAAATACACCTTGAGTGCCTTGAGAGAGGACTTAAGATAACTTATGATTAATTTCTAGCAAAGTAATAATCTCTCATTTATTAAATGAATCAGATTGATTTTATAATTGATTGAAGTGTGAACCCCTAGCTCTAGAATGCCTTTGTCCATTAGTATTTTATTTTAGTCAATTATTTAGATTTTATTTCTTTCAATTTAGATATAATTATTATTTATCTACAATTCAATCGTCTAGATAATTAAAATCCCTATAGTCTGGTACTCAACACGGTCCTCGTAGGAACAATACTCTACTCATCACTTTATTTCTTGTTAGCGATCTGTGCACTTGCAGTGGTTCAAAAACTAGCAAACAAGTTTTTAGCACTGTTGCCAGAGACCGGTGCTTGATATTGAATGATTAGTGATTTGATTACTCTAAACATTCTTATTTCTTTTATAGTTTATTTCTTATCTAATTTTATTTTTACTTGTTTTTCTTGTGAGGATCATTAAGATGTTTCACCAACAAGTCTTCAAAAAGCTTTATTCAACAACACAATGAACCTTTTCATGATGCTTGGAGAAGATTTAATGAATTGGTAGAGCAATTTGGCAATCATAATCTTTCAAATTATGAACTCGCTATCAATTTCTATAATGGTTTGAATGAAGTAACAAGGAATTGGGCAAAATATGGAGCTTGGTGTAACACCCTCACTGTAGCAATTTCGTACATTCTACTGTTCCAGTGACCAGTGTCGGTCGGGACAGCTAGAACGTCCGGAAAAATATTTAAACTAAAGTGAGGAACCATAATTAAGTCAAATATTAATAAGAAAAATTTAGGAAAAATTTTAGAAATAAAATACAACTAAGCTAAATGAGTCGGTGCCCTAGCGATGGGTAACCTAGTGGGAAGTTGCGGTTCTCGCAACTAGGAGCCCTAGACTCGGGGGAAAATTCATAAAATAATTTTTGGGACTCTAGAGAAGGGTCATTGAGGTTTCTATGGCACTAGAATGCCAAGAAAATGCTTAGAAAATTTTTTTAATTGGTACAGACAATTTTGATCTGTTAAGCTAAACGGAGAGCATTTTGGTCATTTCGCCTTCAGAGGTGATTTTTGGCCGACTTGTCCAGTTAAGTAAATAATTATTATGACACAAGATGTGAATAAATATTGCTAAAAATTAAATTGAAATTAAGTAGACAAGAAAAGGAAAGAAAATGAAAGAAATTTGAATTATGACATCATTATGATGTCATTAAACATCCTCCCACCTAACCAAATTTTGACACATCATTATAAACTACTTAAAAATGAATAAAAGGAGATAAAAATTAAAGAACTAAACTGCTATCTTCAACCTTTGGGACAGCCAAAAACGTAGAGAGAGAGAGAGAGGAAGGAAAACTCCATTAAAGCTTCACCAAGCTTGAGTTCACCACCCAAATCACCCCAAAACCCTACCTTCCCTTCACAAATATTTACCCTTACACCTAGAGCAAGTCTTGGGCAGCAAAAAGAAAGAGAAAAAGAGGAGTTCTCAAGCTTTGGGAATTAGCTAAATCAAGGTTAGTGTCCAAACTTTTGCTATTTTGATTAAATTCATGTTTAATGGCATGAAGTAAGTAGGAAATGTAAGAAAATAAGATAAAAATGTGTGTGTGTGCACTCTAAAAATTTTTGCAGCTAGGGTTAGCTAGGGTTTGATGATTTTTCTTGGTAGAAAAATGGTTATGAGCAGCCCTTGGTATTAAATGAGTGATTGAACCTAGTTGTGTAAGTGAAATGCAAAGTTTAGGCATGTATAAACATGGAAAATGTGGACACTTAACAACATTAGGGTTTGCTCATGTAATAGTTTATTAACCTTGCAATGGTTAATTAGTGTCCATTTGAATGTGTGTGAGAAGGAATTGAAGTGAGTAAGGATGTTAGATTTGAGTTTAGGTGAGCTGCCTTGGCTGACCTGCAGGACTGAGTATGAGTCCAGTAGGTCTGGGCAGTTATAAATGGAGTTGTAGAGGTTCAATTGGTGCAAGGCTAATTGGACATGAAACTAGACACATAATGGCACAACTTTGGTGAAGAAACCCTACCCAGAAAACCAAACCAAGTTGGCTTAAAAATTGCCCTAATCTGGGTGACTTGCATTCTGCCTGGGCAAAATGACCAAATGAATAGTGTTTATTCATTTGGTCATAACTCAGTGTAGAAAGGTCCAATTGACCTGAAATTTTACCAACAGAAAGCTGAGACATTGACCTACAACTTTCATGAAGAACACAAATCCAAATTCTGACCATAACCTAGTCAAATTGCCAACCAAACTAAGGTTACCAAATCTAGCAGAACCAATTTTGCCCAGAATTTTGGATTCTATCCAATCCGGCCAGTTATGGTTTTTAGGCCATAACTAGAGCTACAAAACTACAAATGGAGTGATTCAAAATAGGAAATGTAACTAGACAAAATAAGAAACAACTTTCATGAAGACAATTTTACCAAATTCCTACTGTACAGATGACCAATAGAACAATAAATATGAGGCTTAAAATCTGAAAATTTTGAATACCTAATACTAAGCTTAGAAATGGTATTGGCAACCAATACCAACAATTTTAGAATGCAAAATGTGGTATGTTGGGAGTATTAGAACCAATGTACCTATTGTTTATGCAAAAGTCAACATTTTAGTTGACTAATGAAATGAATAGTAACACCTAAACTTAAATTTCAAGAATTGTAAAGTTTAAAAGTGTAACATGTCCTAGTACACCTAGCAAGATTGGTTTAGATAGGTTGGCATGCCAATAGGGTTCAGTTAGCAGTACTGCACATGGCATTATGCCATTCTGTGATTTTATGGCTTTTTGCCATTCTGATATTGTGTTGATACTTGGCCTTGTGCCTAATGTTATTACAGCTTATTAACTGTTCTGTTGCACACCGGGAGATGCATATGTGACCGATGGTGTGACGGCCCGAGGTACTAGATACCCAAAGGCGCCATACGCTTATCCAATCCATCATCCAAAGATAGGTTACTTGGGCAACCAAAAATGGAAGTGGATAAATTTAATGAAATTATGAATATAACAAATACAAAATAAATAAGATTACCAATAATGATCAAAAAAATTGTCTGCATAAGATATCAGAACATACACTGCATATTTATTTTCTGTTATTTCTTTTTATTTTATTATTAGCTCCACTAAGCATTATTGCTTAGCGCGTTGCTTTTTGCCACGCGTAGGTTTTGGAGAGACCGACCGAGAGCCCAGTAGACCACAGACTGGGTGAGACCTTCTGCAGCTCTGCATAGTGTCCGTGTCACCTCACCATCTTCAGTGCATTGGTAGGACACTAGGTTTTATTTTGGTATTTTGTAATTAACTTTTATTTTTCTCATGTGTAATTAAGACTTATGTAATGTATTTTAGTATTAATGTAAATAGTGGAAATTATGTTTATGAATGAAAAAGTGAATATTTATTGATGACTTTTACATGAATATCATATGAAATGAATGTTTGAGAAATGGAAATGTTGTTGAAAAATATTGAGATTTTGTTGATGAAATGAAGTTTGGGAATGACTGAAAACATATTGGAAGTGTTTTTCACAGGTTCCGAAGAACTGTTTTATCCATTTTTAGCCGGCACTCTACCGGATTTTCTATAAAATTTGCGGAACCTCAAATAAATTATAATTTCAAAAAATGACTTAAATGAATGATAGTTCACGGATTTTACTTCATAACTATGAAAGAAATAAAGTAGGAAGAACAAAAATAGTTGAATTAAAATAAGGTGTTTCGGTACATTGCGTGGCATATCTTGCTCGGCTACACTGTAGACGGGTAAGGGGTGTCACATTTAGTGGTATCAGAGCACAATTTAGGCATTTCTGGGTCTAGATAGAGTCTATACCATGCATTGCATTTGTAAGAGTCGAGGTGACACTAATGCAGATCTATTTGTCTTTGTTAAATAGGATATAGACCCTACATCTCAGAGGGCAGTTGAGGAGGAAGTGGAGAGTCATACTCCACTGCGGTGGCGAGGCGAGGGTAGGGAGAACTGCTCTGCCCGGCTCAAGCGAGCACCTTTAGCCTCCACAGGACATGTTCCAAAGAAATGGCCGAGTTCTTTAGACAAATGGTCAGTAATGCCACCACCACCACCACCTCCACAAATGTAAATCACACTGGAAAGATTGAGAAAATTTGGAGCGGTGGATTTCTTTGGCAAGAGAGAAGATGATTACATTGCGATCAAAACTGGTTGAGCGAGCAGGAAGGGTTTTAAAGCAATTCCACTGTACTCTAGAGCAAAACCTAGAAGCTGCTGTATCTCTGTTGCAAGATGATGCCTACCAATGGTGGGATACAGTGTCTAGTGAAGTGCAGCCAGAAGTAATAACTTGGGACTTCTTCCTCTCAGAATTCAAGAAGAAATATGTGGGTAGTGTATACCTGGAAGAGAGAAGAAGAGAATTCATTAAGCGAGGCAGACGGTGTGATGGCGAGTATGAAAAGGAATTTGTCAGATTGAGTCGTTATGGAAGGGAGATAGTCCCTAATGATGCCGAGAGATGTAAAAGATTTGAAGAGGGATTAAATGATAACATAAAGATCATGATTACTGGCTTAGGAATTACAGACTTCACCAAGTTAGTGGAAGCTACATTAAAAGTTGAAAAGGTTAGAATAAGTGAGCAGACCAGAAGGGAGAGACAGCAGCAGAGCGGGTCAGTCTAGCTCATCTCCTGCACCAGGAAAGAAGTTCAAAGGTCCACCTGCACAGAGTTCAGGTCAACCACAAGGTCGAGTCGGTCCAGGGCCTGTGCCACGATTCACCCCTAGGAGAGGTCAGTCCACACCATCAGTGGGCAGCTCTCCAGGGACGGGGTTTAGGGGACCAGCCCCAGCATCTTCTGCATGTCCACATTGCCTGAAGTGGCATAAAGGGGAGTGTTGGAGAGTGACTGGTGCCTGCTTAAGGTGTGGGTCGACAGAGCATCAGCTCTCCACAAAAAAACCTAACCAATAAAATATTTCCATAAATCTCTTGAATGTAATATTCAAATTGTAATCCAACAAAAAAATTGAACTGTCCACGTAGAACTACTACAACTGCTCCAACACAAGTAGACAGACCTGCTCCTGCACCACAAAGGGGTAGGAAATCTGGCAAATCTAAGGTAGTGGGACCATCACAGAGGCCTGCATCTGAGCTAGCAGAGAGGCCTGAGGGTAGACCACTTGCCAGAGCTTATGCCATGAGAGCTCAAGAGGAGCAAGATGCCCCGGACGTCATCAGGGGTACGTTCTTGCTCTACAATACATCTGTGCATGCATTGGTGGATCTAGGATCCACTCATTCATACATCTGCATTAACCTACCCGTAGAAAGGGGGATACTAGTAGGGGAGAGTGACCAAGACATCCTGGTCACTAATCCATTAGGCCACAGTATAGTGGTGAACAAAGTATACAAGTGTTGCCCATTAAGGATTCAGGAGTATGAATTCTTAGCAGACCTAATTGAGTTGCCTTTCCATGAGTTTGACGTGATTTTGGGAATGGACTGGTTGTCACGTCATCAGGCAATGGTTGATTGTAAGTTGAAGAGAATCTTATTGAAAACTCCTGAGGGTAATGAGATTACAGTTGTGGGGGAAAGGACAGATTTCATGTCCAATGTCATCTCAGCCACAGTTGCAAGAAAACTGATGAGAAAAGGCTGTGAAGCATACCTAGCACATGTGGTGGACACTAGGCAGGCTAAGCGGATCTGTGACATACCCACGAAGAGACTTCCTGATGTGTTCCACAAGAATTACCTAGTTTGCCACCAGAAAGGGAAGTTGAATTTGCTATTGAGATACTGCCCGGTATAGCACCAATCTCTATTGCTCCTTATAGGATGGCACCCATAGAATTGAAAGAACTGAAAATCCAGTTACAGGAGTTATTGGATAAGGGGTTCATACGCCCCAGTATGTCACTATGGGGAGCTCCAATGCTATTTGTAAAGAAGAAGGATGGGACTTTGAGGTTATGCATTGATTACCGGTAGTTGAATAAAGTGACAGTGAAGAACAAATATCCGTTACCTAGAATTGATGATCTGTTTGATCAGTTGAAGGGAGCAAGAGTATTTTCTAAAATTGATCTCAGATCAGGGCATCATCAGCTGAGGGTGAAGGATGTAGATGTTCCTAAGACTGCATTCAAGACCCGATATGGGCATTATGAGTTTCTGGTGATACCCTTTGGCCTAACAAATGCACCAGCGGCATTCATAGACCTTGTGAACCGTATCTTCCATCCATACATAGATCAGTTCGTAGTGGTCTTTATTGATGATATTTTGGTGTATTCCAAGACCAGGGAAGAACATGATGAGCATTTGAGGATTGTTCTGCAAACCCTGAGAGAAAAGAAGTATGTTAAGTTGTCCAAGTGTGACTTCTGGTTAAATGAGATTGCATTCCTTGGACACATAGTATGAGCTGATGGGATTAGAGTGGATCCCAAGAAAATAGAAGCAGTGATGGAATGGAAGCCTCCCAGAAATACAACTGAGGTCAGAAGCTTCTTGGGGCTAGTTGGGTATTACAGAAGATTTGTGAAGGGATTTTCCTTAATAGCTGCTCCAATGACCAAGTTGTTACACAAGAATGTCAGATTTGATTGGAATGACAAGTGTCAGACCAGTTTTGAGAAGTTGAAGGCTATGTTGACAGAGGCACCAGTGTTGATACAGCCAGTATCAGGAAAGGACTTTGTGGTCTACAGTGATGCCTCTCATAATGGGTTGGGGTGTGTATTGATGCAAGAGGGGAAGGTGGTCGCTTATGCTTCCAGGTAGCTAAGGTCACATGAACAGAATTACCCTACCCATGATCTAGAACTTGCAGCAATTATCTTCGCATTGAAGATATGGAGGCACTACTTGTATGGTGAAAAGTGCTACATTTACACAAACCACAAAAGCCTAAAATACTTGCCAACCCAAAAGGAGCTCAACCTTAGACAGAGGCGATGGACTGAGTTCCTGAAGGACTATGATTGTGTGATTGACTACCATCCTGGGAAGGCAAATGTAGTTATTGATGCTTTGAGTAGAAAATCCATCACAGCTTTGAGATCATTGAATGCCCGTCTATCCTTGATTCGAGATGGAGCTATTTTGGCTGAGTTGCAAGTGAAGCCAAACCTACTACAACAGATTTTAGATGGGCAGCAGGTAGATGAGAAGCTAAAGGCTATTATGAGCAAAATCCTAGAAGGGAAAGAAACTGACTATGCAGTGAAAACAGATGGGTGTCTGTACTACAAAGGAAGAATATGTATACCAGATGATGGGGAATTGAAAGCCAATATTCTGAAAGAGGCACATACCAGTGTTTATGCTATGCACCCAGGAAGTACAAAATGTATCATGATCTGAAGCTTCATTATTGGTGGCCTGGTATGAAGAAGGACATAGCTGACTATGTGACTAAATGCTTGACATATCAGCAAGTCAAGGCAGAACATCAAGTTCCATAGGATTTGCTACAGCCTATACGCATACCTCAATGGAAATGGGATCGGGTCACTATGGATTTTGTAAGTAGTCTACCTTTCACCCAGAAGAAGCATGATGCAGTATGGGTGATAGTAGATAGATTGACGAAGTCAGCACATTTTATGCCAGTTAGGATTGACTACTCACTGGAGAAGTTAGATGAATTGTATATCAGTGAGATAGTTAGACTGCATGGAATTTCACTTTCCATCATATCTGATCGAGACCCAAGGTTTACATCGAGATTCTAGAAGAAGTTGCATGAATCCTTGGGTACACAACTCCACTTCAACACAGCTTTCCATCCTCAGACGGATGGGCAATCAGAAAGAGTAATCCAGGTAAACAATTGAAACCAATTGAACTAATACAAATATTGAACTGAAATGATAATAATAACATGAAATATATGTCAGGTCCTTGAGGATATGCTGAGGAGTTGTGTCATTGAGTTTGAGGGAAGTTGGGATAGATACCTCCCACTGGCAGAATTTGCATACAACAATAGCTACCAAGCTCGCATCCAAATGGCCCCGTATGAAGTACTGTATGGGAAGAAATATAGAGTGCTAGACTGAATTGGGTGAAGATAAACTGGTAAGGCCAAACCTGGTGAAACAGACTGAGGAGAAGGTAAAGCTAATCAAAGCCAATCTGAAGGTTGCCTCGGACAGACAAAAATCCTATGCCGACCTAAAGAGAAAAGAAATAGAATATGCGGTTGGCGACAAAGTGTTCCTCAAGGTGTCACTGTGGAATAAGGTACTGAGGTTTGGAAAAAAAGGTAAGTTAAGCCCTAGGTTCATTGGCCCATATGAAGTCATTGAACATGTGGGTCCAGTGGCCTACAGGCTAGCTTTACCACCAGAGCTGGACAAGATCCACGATGTGTTCCACGTGTCTATGCTAAGAAGATACCACTCAGATCCTTCACATGTCATCTCCATGGAAGAAATTGAAGTACAACTGGATTTGACATATGACGAAGAACCCATACGGATCCTGGCTCGGGAAGTGAAAGAGTTGAGGAATAAGCAGATTCCACTGGTGAAAGTGCTTTCGAGGCACCACAACACTGAGGAGGCAACTTGGGAAAGTGAAGAGACGATGAGGCAACAGTTCCCTCAACTGTTTGCATCAGGTAAATTTCGAGGCCGAAATTTAAATTAGAGGGGAAGAGTTGTAACACCCTCACTGTAGCAATTCCGTACATTCTACTATTTCGGTGACCAGTGTCGGTCTGAACAACTAGAACGACCAGAAAAATATTTAAACTAAAGTGAGGAACCATAATTAACTCAAATATTAATAAGAAAAATTTAGGAAAAATTTTAGAAATAAAATATAACTAAGTTAAATGAGCCGGTGCCCTAGCGATGGGTAACCTAGTGGGAAGTTGCGGTTCTCGCAACTAGGAGCCCTAGACCCAAGGGAAAATTCATAAAATAATTTTTGGGACTCTAGAGAAGGATCATTGAGGTTTCTATGGCATTAGAATGCCAAGAAAATGCTTAGAAAAATTTTTCAATTGGTACAGACAATTTTGGTCTGTTAAGCCAAACGAAGGGCATTTTGGTCATTTCACCTTCAGAGGTGATTTTTGGCCGACTTGTCCAATTAAGTAAATAATTATTATGACACAAAATGTGAATAAATATTGTTAAAAATTAAATTGAAATTAAGTAGACAAGAAAAGGAAAGAAAATAAAAGAAATTTGAATTATGACATCATTATGATGTCATTAAACATCCTCCCACCCAACCAAAATTTGACACATCATTATAAACAACTTAAAAATGAATAAAAGAAGATAAAAATTAAAGAACTAAACAGCTATCTTCAACCTTTGGGGCAGCCAAAAACGTAGAGAGAGAGAGAGAGGAAGGAAAACTCCATTAAAGCTTCACCAAGCTTGAGTTCACCACCCAAATACCCCAAATCCCTAGCTTCCCTTCACAAATATTTACCCTTACACCTAGAGCAAGTCTTGGGTAGCAAAAAGAAAGAGAAAAAGAGGAGTTCTCAAGCTTTGGGAATTAGCTAAATCAAGGTTAGTGTCCAAACTTTTGCTATTTTGATTAAATTCATGTTTAATGGCATGAAGTAAGTAGGAAATGTAAGAAAACAAGATAAAAATGTGTGTGTGTGCACTCTAAAAATTTTGGCAGCTAGGGTTAGCTAGGGTTTGATGATTTTGCTTGGTAGAAAAATGGTTATGAGCAGCCTTTGATATTAAATGAGTGATTGAACCTAGTTATGTAAGTTAAATGCAAAGTTTAGGCATGTATGAACGTGGAAAATGTGGACACTTAACAACATTAGGGTTTGCTCATGTAATGGTTTATTAACCTTGTAATGGTCAATTAGTGACTATTTGAATGTGTGTGAGAAGGAATTGAAGTGAGTAAGGATGTTGGATTTGAGTTTAGGTGAGCTGCCTTGGCTGACCTGCAAGACTGAGTATGAGTCCAGTAGGTTTGGGTAGTTATAAATGGAGTTGTAGAGGTTCAATTGGTGCAAGGCTAATTGGACATGAAACTAGACACATAATGGCACAACTTTGGTGAAGAAACCCTACCCAGAAAACCAAACCAAGTTGGCTTAAAAATTGCCCTAATCCGGGTGACTTGCATTCTGCCTGGGCAAAATGACCAAATGAATAGTGTTTATTCATTTGGTCATAACTCAGTGTAGAAAGGTCCAATTGACCTGAAATTTTACCAGCAGAAAGCTGAGAGATATACCTACAACTTTCATGAGGAATACAAATCTAAATTCTGATCATAACTTAGTCAAATTGCCAACCAAACTTAGGTTACCAAATCTGGCAGAACCAGTTTTGCCCAGAATTTTGGATTCTGTCCAATCCGGCCAATTATGGTTTTTAGGCCATAACTTGAGCTACAAAACTCTAAATGGAGTGATTCAAAAAAGGAAATGTAACTAGACAAAATAAGGAACAACTTTCATGAAGACAATTTTACCAAATTCCTACTGTATAAATGACAATGGAGCAGTAAATATGAGGCTTGAAATCTGAAAATTTTGAATACCTCATACTAAGCTTAAAAATGGTATTGGCAACCAATACCAATAATTTTAGAATGCAAAATGTGGTATGTTGGGAGTATTAGAACCAATGCACCTATTGTCTATGCAAAAGTCAACATTTTAGTTCACTAATAAAATGAATAGTAACACCTAAACTTAAATTTCAAGAATTGTAAAGTTTAAAAGTGTAACATGCCCTAGTACACATAGCAATATTAGTTTGGATAGGTTGGCATGCTAATAGGGTTCAGTTAGTAGTACTGCACATGGCATTATGCCATTCTGTGATTTTATGGCTTTTAGCCATTCTGACATTGTGTTGATACTTGGCCTTGTGCCTAATGTTATTACAACTTATTAGCTGTTCTGTTGCACATCGGGAGATGCATATGTGACCGATGGTGTGACGGCTCGAGGTACTAGATACCCAGTGCTAGTTTACTCGTTTATCCAGTCCAGTCATCCAGTATAGGTTACTTGGGCAACCAAAAATGAAAGTGGATAAATTTAATGAAATTATGAATATAACAAATACAAAATAAATAAGATTACCAATAATAATAAAAAAAATTATCTACATAAGACATCAGAACATGCACTGCATATTTATTTTCTGTTATTTCTTTTTATTTTATTATTGACACCACTAAGCATTATTGCTTAGCGCGTTGCTTTTTGCCATGAATAGGTTCTGGAGAGACCGACCGAGATCCCAGTAGACCACAGACTGGGTGAGACCTTCTACAGCTCTGCATAGTGTCCGTGTCACCTCACCGTCTTCAGTGCATTGGTAGGACACTATTTTTTATTTTGGTATTTTATAATTAACTTTTATTTTTCTCATGTGTAATTAAGACTTATGTAATGTATTTTAGTATGATGTAAATAGTGAAAATTATGTTTATAAATGAAAAAGTGAATATTTATTGATGACTTTTACATGAATATCATATGAAATGAATGTTTGAGAAATGGAAATGTTGTTGAAAAATATTGAGATTTTGTTGATGAAATGAAGTTTGGGAATGACTGAAAACATATTGGAAGTGTTTTTCACAGGTTCCGAAGAACTGTTTTATCCATTTTTAGCCGGCACTCTGCCGAATTTTCTATAAAATTTGCGGAACCTCAAATAAATTATGATTTCAATAAATGACTTAAATGAATGATATTTCACGAATTTTATTTCATAACTATGAAAGAAATAAGGTAGGAAGAATAAAAATAGTTGAATTAAAATAAGGTGTTCTGGTACACTGCGTGGCATATCTTGCTCGGCTACACTGTAGATGGGTAAGGGGTGTCACACTTGGGCTACTAGTGATCATGTTCTTCAAAGAGACCATAAGGATGCCATTCACTTGTTGAATGACATGGCAGATTTTGATTACTATTGGTATTGGGATCCGTCACTACAAGGTTGGAGTCGTCAATATCCCCTATACATTTATTAGCCTAACATTCCACACCAACCATTTGAGCTACAATTAGAGAAGAGAGTGGGACTTGAAGAGGCGATAGCTCTATTGGAAAATTTTGACAACCTTATGATGAACAATGAGCTATCACTCTATGAGAAGGAAACAAATGAATAAAGTTGGGAGGAAGAAGAAGCTTCATTAGAATTTGAACCTATAGAAGAAGTTGAGCATGAAGAATAAAATTCCTTTGAAGATGACTTACCAGTAGAATTCCCACAAAAACAGGAGTTACTTGAAGAAGAAGTGAAACCTAAAGTTAAAGAAAACAACTCCTTTATTGTTGGAGGGTCATTAGAAGAGTGCTTACATGAAGATAGATCAGAGGTGAAGGTGGTAGATGAAGAAATTGACAAGACTATCAACTTGAGCTCGTTAACGATTTTTACACATACACCACTAGAAGACCCTTTTCTATCATGGACACCTCCTGCATCATCATATATCCTCCATGAGCAAAAGTAGCCCTCATCCCAAGTATATCACTCTAAACCATGTGTTGTTCATGCAATGTGCATTCCTGTTTCAAATCTTGCCAATCTTGAGGGTACCACAAATCAAGACCCATATGTGGGGTTACATGACAACTACCATGGGCAAAAACTGCTTTTTGATCAGTAATTCTAAAAGGGGTTAAGCTAACAACCTTAAATTAGAGCTTCTTGGGAGGCAACCCAAGTTTTAAATTTAATCTCTACATTTGTCTATTTCTTTTGTTTTATAACCCTCCCAAACTTGATTTCGATGTTTGTTCACTTTATACGTTCAAGAAGCACTTGAAAGGAGCAATAGATATCAAACTCACAAATCTTCAAGGGAAGGCACACTTCAAGGGGGAGTATTCTATGTCCATTAGCTTTTCCTTGTTATTACATTTATGATATTGCTCTTGACCTGATTATGATATCTTGATGACATTGAGGACAATGTCAAATTTGAGTTTGGGGGTGCATTTCAAGCATTGCATTCATATATTGCATTTCATCACCTTATTATGTCTATATTATATTTGTGTGTCAAAAATCTAAAAAATTTTTGCAAATTTTGAAAATTCTGGACTTTTTCAAAAAGCTTTTATCATAGAATTATAACTTAAACCATAATGAACTAATGATTGGACTCTCTGGAAAAGAGGAATGAATGTAACTGAATAGGCAAAAAGGCTTCAATATGTTTTTTGTGAAGAACTTAATCACCGAAGTGGAGTTAAACTAGTTAAACCCCTTCATAGCTATTAATTTATCACATTGAACTTGTCAAATTAGGAGAAAATTTTTGAAATACAAGCAAACCTAAAAATGCCTCACCAGCTCTAGAACATGTCTCTTGGACCTATCAAGGTGAAATCCTACTATATGCTTGATGAAGAGATGATTAAGGCATTCTTTGATATAACCTCACTAAGCCTTAGCCACCCTTAATTAAAATATATATCCCTTGTAGTCTATCCCTTAGAGTTTATTGCTTATTTATTGCTTACTCATATTATTTACCTAGCCCCTAGCCTAAACACCTATTCTACCCTTTTAAGGAGGCTAAATGCATAAGTAAAAAGTATATTAAGCGCAACAAAAAAAATTAGAGAGAGGATGTAGAACTCAAGAAAGAGTGCAAGTGTACAATTAAAATCAAAGAAAAATTTGCCTTCCAACCTAGCAAAAGCAAAGAGTTTGGGGGAGAGGACAAAAGGGACATAAATAAAAAAAAAGAAAAAAAAAAAAAAGAAGAAGAAGTCCAAAGATAAGTATCATAGAAGCATGCTTGGCACTATAAAAAACCAAAAGCCCTTCCTCTCCATACAAAATCAGTAGAATAAACTTAGTATACTTGATATTTTATGCATACATGCTATCCTCATATTTGCATTCCCTAAAAACCTTTTATTAGCAATCAAGTCATTATCCCTTTAGCCCCATTACAACCCTTTTAAAGACTTTTTGATCTTTTAAAAAGTGTATGCTACATTAGTGGAGATAAAAAATTGAGATATGCCAATGGAGTTGGAATTGAGTCACTTCATCACAATTATCCTTAATAAAGGCAAATTTGGGGGAGTAAGTGTTTCTCAAGTCTATCCTGATAAAATAGGTTATTTGTGACTTATTAATGGCCTTGCATAGAGGAATAATTAGTTGACGCATCAAGAAGGGGGTGAAGCTCTAAGCAGGTAGCTGTTGAGGTCTTTATGCCTTGAAAGTGGGAATTGGTATGAAGGTTGAAGAGTGTCCAATTATGTGCAAGTTAAGTTTTTTGTTATGTTTCTAAGTACCCCAATGAGTTTTTATAAAGTTTTAATTTGCTTTAAGTACCCTAATGAGTTTTTATAAAGTTTTAATTTGCTTAAGGAAAAGCAAATGTTTGAGTTTGGGGGTATTTGATTGAATCAAATTATATAGACATTTAAGGTTAACATGCATTGCATTTTGTTAGCATTTAGCATTGTTTTATAGTTATTTTTATATGTTTTCATTATTATTTTAGAAAACATGTTAATCCAACTCAATTCATTGATTTTTATATTTTATCAGGTGTTTTTATGCGGTTCTAGAATCAAAGATGAGTTTGGAAGAGATCTGGAGGTCAAAACATGAAGAATACAAGGCCAGAAGCAGTACACAGGCAAGGGAGAAAACAAGATCTGCAAGATTTCTCTAAGGGATTTTCAGCTGAAGTTCAAAAAGTCTAAGGCTACAACTCTCTTTCTAGGTTTTTTTGCTTTATTTTCTTCTCATGTCTTCTCTTTATCTTTTTATAAACTTGATTGTAAAACTCACCACGGGTGAGTAGGTCCTTTATTCTAGGGTTAGGGTGTAACACTCAATTTCATTATAGATCTGGTTTGATTTTATTTAATTCATTTGGTATTTTATTCTTTGATTCAATCTCTTGTGATCTTAATGCATGCTATGTGTTGGTACCCACTTAATATTGATTACAGATATTAATTGAAGGACTGAAAGGTGAAGATTAATATTAGAAAATTTGGATTTTGAACCTAGAAAATCTAACCTAGAGATAGGCTGATGACCTTTGTGGAGTTTCAAAATTAATGAAAGATCTTAAAGGGTTTTAATTAATTTAATCACCATAAAAAGTAGGGTTTATGTTAATTAAAATACACCTTGCGTGCCTTGAGAGAGGACTTAAGATAACTTAGGATTAATTTCCATCAAAGTAATAATCTCCTATTCATTGAATAAATCAGATTGATTTTATAATTGATTGAAGTGTGAATCCCTAGCTCTAGAATGCCTCTGTCCATTTGTAATACCCCTATTTGTATAGCCTGGTATATTTCACTGTTCCGGTGATCGGTGTCGGTCCGGACAATTAAGAAAATTAGAACCACATCTAAGACACCTAGATAAGCCCTGAATGCAAATAATTAGTAATTGCCAAATAGTTAAGTATAAATAAGAAAAATAGAACACAAGAAGTTAAATGAGCCGGGAGTCACAGCAATGGGTGACCTTTTCGGGAATGACTACGAGGTCAGTCTAAACTCAAATTTTGAACCATAAAATGTGACGCCGCGGTCCTTAGGACTATTGCGAACATAGTGGAAAAGAGAAAATCATAGAAAAGGATTGTTAAGCAGGTCAGGGTGAAGGAACAGAAGCGTGAAAAACACAAGTTGATACCAATGAATTCAAAAATTTTCACCTAGGGTCACATGCATCATGCAAGATTTATTTTTATCTATTTTATTTCAATGATAAACAACATATTAAAACTCTTTTAATATGTTTTTGGATCTGTATTTGCTATTTAAGATTTTAAAATTAATCAGATTAATTTTAGAACCCTAGATTAAATCAAGAACGATTACACTAACCTCTTGATGCCTTTGCATCGTATGCGCCTTTGAGATTCATCTTGAGGACACGGATGTTGTCCTCTAGCTTGTCCACACCAAGAAAACCTATGGCAGCCCTTGAATAGCTTCTAAAGCTTTTCTATTAATTAGAAAATCAAGTTCTGCCTTTTAAGAGATTAAAGATGTAAACAGGACACTAGAAACAATTTCTAGTGTTCTTAATTCAAGAGATTGATGGCTAATCTCTTTGAATTGATAAGAGATGAAGAAGAAGAGATGAAAACCCTCAAAGTGGCGTGACAAAGGAGTGTGGCTGCTGGTTGTATTTTATTTTCTCATAACAACACTTAAATAGCTAGGTTAACACATTAAAACCTTGCCACATGTCACCCTTTGATTAGCTCTAGGTTTAAGTGACCCAATCACATTGTATGAAAGCAGTATCAAACTCAAACTACCTATATACAAGATAACTGTGCTATCTCAGGTCTAAAGATTATATGCACTGATATGATTTATGACAAAACATTGACAAGAGTAAACTCCATGTGCTTGTCATAAGTGTCAACTAGTTCGACCTACTTATCATGTATAAGTGCCTATCATGTTTGTTATATGGCATGAGACTCACCATACCATCTAATATATATCTCATATAAATAACTTGGGAACAAACATGAATACAATCTTTCTGGATAAGTCATGTCCTTATTATGAAGTATCCTTGATTGTAAACCTATTTATGATACTTTGTGCTAGAAATATTGTCACTCATATTCTTAACAACTTAAGAATAATATTTATAAAAAAAGATCAATGGACCTTTTCGATTACCCATATATATATTATGTTAACGGAAAAGTGGTAATGCCTTTTATTACTAAAATATCTACAAGATACATACTAAATGATATGCTCTAGGGCATACTACTAACAATCTCCCACTAGCACTAGAGCCATTCATTACAATACCTTAGACCCATCTTCTCAAGATGTCGGTCTAAGCGAGCTTGTGACAAAGGCTTAGTGCATGGATCGGCTGAATTTTTTGGTGATGTTATTCTGCATGGCTATATCGCTTTGCCCAACTATATGTCCGATAATGTGGTAGTGCCTTTCTATGTGTTTGGATTTTGGGTGAGACCTTAGTTCCTTAGCCTATATGTTGCTCCATTGTTGTCACGATGTAGTGGGCTATTGACTCAATGGAAGGAACTCTTGTAAGTTACATCACGAACTTCTTTATCCAAACAACTTCCTTTGCGACATCGATGCATCAATATACTCGACCTCTGTAGTGGAATATGCGATCGTGCTCTGTTTGGAACTCTTCCAGTATTGCACCTCCATTACAAATGAACACATATCCAGAGGTAGACTTTCTATCATCGATATCGATTGGAAATCGAGAATCGGTATAACCATCCAATTGCAAGTCTCCACCTCCATAAATCAAGAATAAATCCTTAGTTCTTCTCAAGTACTTAAGGATATTCTTGTGACTATCGATGTTCCAAACACGGATTGGATTGATACCGCTAGTCAAACTAACGACATATGCGATATCAGGCCTTGTACACAACATTGCATACATTAAACTTCCAATAGCCGAAGCATATGGAATCCTGGCCATCTTATCTCTTTCTTCAGATGTCTTTGGAGACATCTCTTTAGAAAGATAGATACCATGTCTCACTGGTAACAATCCTCTCTTGGAATCAAGCATGTTAAACCTCTTTAACACCTTTTCCAAGTATAGACTTTGGGATAAACCAATTATTCTTTTCGCTCTATCTCTATAGATGCGAATCCCAAGAATATAGGTTTCCTCCCCTAAGTCTTTCATGGAGAATGTATTTGACAACCATACCTTTATAGTTGTCAACATACCTGTGTCATTACCCATCAATAGTATGTCATCCACATATAAGACAAGAAAAGTGATAGCAATGTCACTAACCTTCTTATATACACATGGCTCATCCTCATTTTTGATAGAACCAAAGGATTTAATGGCTTCATCAAAACGGATGTTCCAACTCCTCGAAGCTTGTTTCAACCCATAAATGGATCGCTTTAGCTTGCATACCTTGGAACCATCTTGGGATTCAAATCCCTTAGGTTGTTCCATGAAAATGTTTTCTTCAATGTATCCATTGAAAAAAAACTGTTTTGACATCCATCTGCCAAATCTCAAAATCATAGTATGCAGCTATTGCTAGTAAAATCCTAATTGATTTAAGCATGGCAACAGGCAAGAAATCTCCTCATAGTCGATTCCTTGCCTTTGACGAAACCCTTTCGCTACTATCCTTGCCTTATAGGTCTCTACCTTTCCATCAGAACCAATTTTCTTCTTGAAAACCCATTTGTTCCTTATAGGTACAATACCTTCAGGTGGGTCAACAAGATCCCAAACTTGATTCTTATACATGGAATCAATCTCGGATTTCATAGCATCAATCCATTTTAAAGAGTCTATATCTGATATAGCTTCTTCATAGGTAAGTGGATCATCTCCATAATCTACTTCTTCATGAGTAGACAACTCTTGTTCTTCTTCATGAAGAAAACCATATCTCACTGGTGGGTGAGATACCCTGGTTGTTCTACGAGGAACATCTGTAGATGTTTCATCAACGGGTATTGGTTGACTAGATGGATCTATATCCATCTGATCTGTTGGTTGGTCAGAATTCTCTAATTCTAACTCTATTTGCCTTCCTTTGCCTCCTTCTTGAACAAACTGTTATTCAAGAAATGTGGCATCTCTACTTATCACAACCTTTTGTGAAGTAGGCAAATAAAAATAATATCCAAAACTATCTTTTGGATATCCAACAAATTGACCTTTTACGATCCGGTCTCCAATTTATCGGTGTTGACTTTTTGATATAATTTGGACAACCCCAAATCTTAACATACTTAAGACTTGGTTTTCTTCCATGCCATATCTCATAAGGTGTGGAAGAAAGCGATTTTGATGGAATCCTATTCGAATATACAAAGCTGATTCTAATGCAAATCCCCAAAAGAAGATTGGCATATCAGTATAGCTCATCATACTACGTACCATATCCAATAGGGTACGATTTCTCCTTTCAGATACATCATTCAGCTGTGGCGTTCCTGGAGGAGTCAGCTGAGAAACAATGCCATGCTCTCTCAAGTATTCATCAAATTCAGTACTCAAATATTCACCTCCACTATCTGATCGAAGAGCTTTAATATTCTTTCCTGTTTGATTTTCTACTTCAGATTTAAATTCTTTGAACTTTTCAAAAGATTCATGTTTGTATTTCATCAAATACAAATACCCAAACCTTGATTTATCATCAGTAAAGGTAATAAAATAATGAAAGTCCCCTCTAGCCATTTCTTTAAATGGACCACATACATCACTATGTATTAGCTCCAAAATATTTTCAGCTCTTAGCCCTTGTCCAACAAAGGGTGATCTAGTCATTTTGCCCTGAAGGCAAGATTCACAAGTTGGAGTAGGCTCAGAGCCCAATGAAGATAGAATCCCCATTTTCTCCAATTTTGTAATCCTATCTTCTGCAACATGACATAACCTTAAGTGCCAAATATATTTTAAACTTGAGTTGGTTTTCACCATGGCATTGCTTTCTTTTAGATTGCTATACTCTGGCCAGTGGAAACACTTTCTTATTGGCAATGGAAACACTTTCCTGTTGACAATGGAAACACTTTCCTTTGCCTACATCAGCTTTAGTCTTCCTTTTTTGTTTAGATATTTTCTTGGAAGGACCAGGAATCTGAGGTTTCTTTTTCTTATTGCCCTTCTTCTTGTTGGACTTTCCAGCAGAAGAAGATGCAACCAAAGCTACCTCTTTTCCTTTATTGCCTGGCATATTCTTTTGGGCAATAACCAGCATGTTGAGTAAACCAGCTAAGATGCATTCCTGTTGAGTCATATGAAAATTTGTCACAAAATTCCCAAAAGACTCAGGAAGGGACTGAAGGATCAAATCCGTCTGTAGTCGGAAATCCATGTTGGAGTCAAGATGTTCCAACTGCTCAATCAGCCGAATCATCTTGTGGACATGATCCCCAACATTCTGTCCCTCAGACATCCTCATACGGAATAGCTGTCTAGATATCTCATACCTAGCATTCCTGCTGTGCTCACCATACAACTCTTATAGGTGAAGGAGGATCTCACTCGCACTCTGCATGTTCTCATGTTGCTTCTGTAACTCATTACTCATGGAAGCAAGCATATAACACTTAGCTCTCATATCATGCTCCTTCCACTTGTCCAAAGTTTCATGTTCCTCTTGTGTGGCCTCTGGAGGTAAGGGACCAGGAACATTTGAATATAGAACATATCCTATATGTTCAAGGTTCAGGACAAGTTTCAAATTTCTTAGCCAATCAGACAGATTAGGTCCTGTCAACCAATTGTGATCAAGTATGCTTGTAAGGATATTGGATGGTAGTGGTTGTTTTGTGCTCATTTTTATCAGAAAATTAACTGCAGAAAATAACCATATTAATTAGTAAATATATCATGTAATTAACAAAAATGATTATGGTCTTTTAATCAAATTGGTCCTCCCACTAACTTAGCGAATCCTACACTTCCAAAGTAGAAAACGGAAATCCTAGTTGGATAGATTTCTAGTGGGTGATTGAATTCTTATAATTCTATTGATCATCCTCAGGTACATCCGTTATTGGAATTACAATAAACTATAAGTGAGCAACTCCTTGCCCATCACATCTCATGTGAGGTTCAATCCTTTACCTAGCCCCTAATGCTCAAAATCTCAGGTACATCCATTATTGACTTATCTTGCATTAGTTAAGTTGATCCCATTGAGCCAGTAATTATGCAAATAATTTTTATGTCCTCTGGTACATCCAATATTGGCCACTAAACCATTTACATATTTACAACATCTCATGCTTAACAATTATTCTTAAGAAAATCTCTTAAATTAATTGCATCTCATGCAACTATTTAAAATTTCTTAAAATAATTGCCCCAATGGAGGGCCTATGTTATAATTACTTTAATTATAGCATTTCCAACTTAATCATTTGTTTGGAAGATTTTATGGTCATTCTAATTACTATTAAGGTCTCACTTTGCACATTATCCATTTAGCATGCATATATCATATAATTGCATACATTCCCATACATCTCATGCATTCATGTATAAGCAGTAAATATGGTATGATCATGGACTTTCTAAGGGATTCAATTCTGAGCCACCAAGAATTGAATCAGGGCATTTCTAGGTGCATTTCATTCATTCATTTTAAAAGTGTTGCTGAAGGAGTACATAATCAACACTTGATCTTGAATTCCTCCCACTGGTCCTACCAATGCTCTTGACCTCATTGAACTTCTTGCAATCCAATATTACATAGTAATCCTTGGCATACCAAGGCGAATTTATAAGAACTTAAATAAATGAAATTACAACCCAAAAATTATTACAAACTTAATAATACATGCCCAAAATAAATTAAAATAAATTAATTAATTTACAATCGCAAAGAAACATAAAAGAAATAAATCCAATCACATTGGTCTTTTATAGTCCATGATCATCCATCATGCATATCACTATTTAACAATTAAATAAAACATACATACTTAAATTAAATTGAATATCTCATATTCAACTTAAAAATCCAGATTTGAATATGATTCAAATAAATTTAAAAATTCAGATTTGAATCTCATTCAAACAAATTTAAAAATTCAGATTTGAATCACATTCAAACAACTTTAAAAATTCAGATTTGAATCACATTCAAACATTTTTTTAAAAAATCAGATTTGAATCACATTCAAATATTTTTTAAAAAATCAGATCTGACTTTTATTCAATCAATTTTAAAAATCAGATTTAAATATGATTCAAACAACTTTAAAAATTCAGATTTGAATCACATTCAAACAACTTTAAAAATTCAGATTTGAATCACATTCAAACAATTTTTAAAATTCTGATTTGAATCATAATTTAATTGTGTGATAAAAATTCTAATTAAACAATTTAATTAGACATAAAATGGATCTTAGATCATACAACAATTGCACATTCACCATCCATTTACCTTTGCACACCATTGTGATGCATCAACCATGCGCACCATGGTGTTCATCATTGTGCCGCCACCTTGACTTTGCAACCAGCAATAAATTTTTGATCTCATGATCAAACACACAATTAAATCATATAAACATCAATCTAAATGGCAAATATAACCTTGCTCTGATACCAAATGAAGGAACGGAAGCGTGAAAAACACAAGTTTATACCAATGAATTCAAAAATTTTCACCTAGGGTCACATGCATCATGCAAGATTTATTTTTATCTATTTGATTTCAATGAAAAACAACATATTAAAACTCTTTTAATATGTTTTTGGATCTGTATTTGCCATTTAAGATTTTAAAATTAATCAGATTAATTTTAGAACCCTAGATTAAATCAAGAACGATTACACTAACCTCTTGATGCACTGCATCGTGTCTGCGCCTTTGAGATTCGTCTTCAGGACACCAGATGTTGTCCCTCTAGCTTGTCCACACCAAGAACACCTATGGCAGCCCTTGAATAGCTTCTAAAGCTTTTTCTATTAATTAGAAAATCAAGTTCTGCCTTTTAAGAGATTAAAGATGTAAGTTCTTAATTCAAGAGATTGATGGCTAATCTCTTTGAATTGATAAGAGATGAAGAAGAAGAGATGAAAACCCTCAAAGTGGCGTGACAAAGGAGTGTGGCTGTTGGTTGTATTTTATTTTCTCATAACAACACTTAAATAGCTAGGTTAACACATTAAACCCTTGCCACATGTCACCCTTTGATTAGCTCTAGGTTTAAGTGACCCAATCACATTGTGCCAAGTGTCAAACCTATATTTAATCTTGATTTTAATCATCTTACATGATTAAAAAAACAATTGGCAAGCTTATGTGTTATGCCATGTGTCACCATCTCATGGTGCCACGTGTCACACTATAAAATGACCAAAATGCCCCTGTGTCTTAATTTTGAGTTCTTAACCCAAAATAATTATTTTCTTCTTCTAATTAATTTATATCAAATATAAATTAATTAATTAATCTCTATTAATTAATTTCTCATTAATTAAATTCATATTAAACACTTTAAATATAAATTTAACTTATATTATACATCCAATAATCTAGATTTGGTTTCAAGTCATGCTAGGGACTTTGCAATTTAATTGCAAACCAAACCTATTTAATTAATCAATTAAACTCTTTAATTAATTAATCAAATCATATTTAAATAGGTGATAACTTGTGTATGTGTGTGACTTACTAGGCTCATCACTAATTGGCAATGAGACATGATATCAACTCTTAATATCATCAGAACTCTTTCTTACCATAAATGATTTCTCTAAATCATTTTATGAACCTCATAGACCATGGTTAACACCTAGCATAGCATGCCATGGCCACCCAATTAGTAATAAGGTTTACCTTAAATGAACCTATAATCATATGTTACCATGCACTAGAATCTCTCATTACAAAATCCCAACTCAATTTGAGTCATGGTTTATGTCAAACTCCATTTGCTATGAATATTATGTTCTCTTTTAATTCCAGTTCTTGATTAAAAAGATTTTCTCATCAGAAACTCTTTTCTGAATAAATGTATCTGTCCTGGCCAGGAACTTGAAACATCAAGAACAATTAAATGAACATAGGATTTTATCTCTATTTACTTAGAGGAACAGATTCCATCTTGATCAACACCTACCTCCATATATAACTAGTAGGAGCCAACACATGCCCATATGCCCATACATAGTACAAGTATGAAAGCAGTATCAAACTCAAACTACCTATATACAAGATAACTGTGCTATCTCAGGTCTAAAGATTATATGCACTGATATGATTTATGACAAAACATTGACAAGAGTAAACTCCATGTGCTTGTCATAAGTGTCACTAGTTCGGCCTACTTATCATGTATAAGTGCCTATCATGTTTGTTATATGGCATGAGACTCACCATTCCATCTTATTTATATCTCATATAAATAACTTGGGAACAAACATGAATACAATCTTTCTGGATAAGTCATGTCCTTATTATGAAGTATCCTTGATTGTAAACCTATTTATGATACTTTGTGCTAGAAATATTGTCACTCATATTCTTAACAACTTAAGAATAATATTTCTAACAAAATATCAATGGACCTTTTCTATTACACATAAATATATTATGTAAACTGAAAAGTGGTAATACCTTTTATTAATAAAATATGGACAAGATACATACTAAATGATATGCTCTAGGGCATACTACTAACACAGGGATCCAGAAGAAATATCGAATAACTAGCAAACCGGATCGAACCAGTGAGGGGCAATTTGGTCAATTCACCCCTAGAGCTGACTCCTGACCTAACTTTCCAATAAAATCTGAGAAATGAAAATTTTAAAATATATAATTAAATTAAAGAAGTGAGGAAAAAGAAAGGAAAAGAAAATAAAAGAAAATAGAAATAATGACATCATACATGTGACATCATGTATAACATCAAAAGTAATTTTAATTTAATTACTTAATTTTGACTAAGTCAATTTTAAGATAAATAGGCATAAAATGAAAATAAAATAAAAACATTTTTATTGGTCTTCTTCAACCCATGCCGCCCATCTCTCTCTACCTCTCTCTTTCTCCTTAGTTCCACCATTGTTAAAGGATAAAAAACTTGAAATTCTTAGGTTCCCTCTCATGAATTTACTAGGTCCCCACATTAAAACTTACCCTTAGGCATAGATACATCAATTGGGAGCAAAAAGGAAGAAGAAAATTAAAGATTTGAGAAGAGGAAAAATTGCTTAAATAAGGTATGCCCATCTTCTCACCCTATTTATAATCTATGCATGAATAATAGTTGAAGTTAGTTGAAATTATGAAGAAAAAATTAAAGAAAATATGCCTAAAGGTTAAGAAGCAATTTCAGCCATGTTAGGGAGAAAGGGAATTTGATTTATTTTGATGAAAATAAGTATGTAAATAAGCTTGAATGAGTGTAGAAAGGCGAAGTAGGCATTTTTATTACATGTATTGTGCAATTTAGAAAAATTAGGGTTTATACCCTTAGGGTTTTGGAGAAAAAGTTGAGAATTAGTCAAATGATGTAGTTAACCTTATTTGAGTTGAGAAATGATCAATTGTGACTATTTGTGGTGTGTATGAATTGTTGGAAACAAGTTTAAATTCGGATTGGAGAGGGTCAATCTGCAGGTAGCTTGACCTAGGTCCCTTTCAGGGATCAAAACTAAAAATTTACCAACCCAATTGATGTGAGGCTAATTGGGAATGAAACTAGACACAAAATAACACATTTTTCATTCGGGAATCATGCCTAGAAAGTGACCATAACTTAGTGAACAATTAGGTTAAATCCGGATTGGGCACACTGACCTGTACAAAAATGACCAAATGAACAGTACTTACATAAATGACCATAACTTAGTCTAGGAAGGTCCGAATGATCTGAATATTTACCAGTAGAAAGCTGAGACATAGTCCTACAACTTTCATGAAGAAAACAAACCCAAATTTTGACCATAACCTGTTTGAAAATCCACCTGCAGTCAACCACAAAAATTACCAAAATCCAGAATTTGCCTAGAATTCTGGGTAACACCAAATCCGGCCAGTCATGATCAAATGGCTATAACTTAGGCTACAAAACTCCAAATGGAATGATTCAAAAAGGTAAATAAAGTTAAGACAATAAGGAACAATTTCTATGAATAAAACTTAGCCAAATTATAATAGCAACATGACCAATGGAATAGTGCAAAACTGAACACCAAAGCTGAAAATTTGAAATTTGTACCTAAGAGACTTAAAGTTTGAAAAAATAACCAAAACCAACAAATTAGGTAACCAAAATGTGGTATATGGGTAAAATTGGAATTCCCATACCTATTAAGCATTAGAAAGTCAACAAATTGACTTGAATAGTATCGTGAATAGTAACCCCGAAATACAAATTTCAAAGAACGTCAAATTAAGCATATTAAAGTTAGATTTGAAATTATTTTTGGAATTATGATAATTTATGGTACTGAATGAAGGAGCGGAAGCATGAAAAACATAAGTTTATACCATTGAATTCAAAAATTTTCACCTAGGGTCACATGCAACATGCAAGATTTATTTTTATCTATTTGATTTCAAAGATAAACAACATATTAAAACTCTTTTAATATGTTTTTGGATCTGTATTTTTCATTTAAGATTTTAGAATTAATCAGATTAATTTCAGAATCCTAGATTAAATCAAGAACAAATACACTAACCTCTTGATGCACTGCAGCGTATTTGTACCTTTGGGATGCGTCTTTAGGACACCAGATATTGTCTCTCTAGCTTGTCCATACCAAGAACACCTATGGCAGCCCTTGAACAGCTTCTAAAGCTTTTTCTATTATTTAGAAAATCAAGTTCTGCCTTTTAAGAGATTAAAGATGTAAACAGAACACTAGAAACAATTTCTAGCATTTTTAATTCAAGAGATTGTTTGCTTGTCTCTTGGAATACATGAGAGAAGAAGATGAAGAGAAGGGAGAGCTTCTTGGGTGGCGGAACCAAAGATATCAACTGCTGGTTGTATTGTTTTCTTTTCATAACAACACTTATATAGCTAGGTCACCACTTAAACCCTTGCCACATGTCACCCTCTGATTGGTTCTAGGTTTAATTGACTCAATCACATTGTGACAAGTGTCAAACTTATATTTAATCTTAATTTTAATCATCTTATATGATTAAAAAATATTTGACAAGCTTATGTGTAATGCCATGTGTCACCATCTCATGATGCCACATGTCACCCTGTGAAATTACCAAAATGCCCCTGTGTCTTAATTTTGAGTTCTTAACCCAAAATAATTATTTCTCTTCTTCTAATCAATTTATATCAAATATAAATAAATTAATTAATCTTTATTAATTAATTTCTTATTAATTAAATTCATATTTAAACACTTTAAATATAAATTTAACTTACCCATATACATCTAATAATCTAGATTTGATTTCAAGTCATGCTAGGGACTTTGCAATCTAATTGCAAACCAAACCTATTTAATTAATCAATTAAACTCCTTAATTAATTAATTAAATCATATTTAATTAGGTGATAACTTGTGTATGTGTGTAACTTATTGGGCTCATCACTAATTGGCAATGAAATATGATATCAACTCTTAATATCATCAGAACTCTTTCTTACCATAAATGATTTCTCTAAATCATTTTATGCACCTCATGGTTAACACCTAGCATAGCATGCCATGGCCACCCAATCAGTAATAAGGTTTACCTTAAATGAACCTATAATCATATGTTACCATGCACTAGAATCTCTCTGTTATAAAATCCCAACTCAAGCTGGAGTCATGGTTTATGTCAAACCCCATTTGCTATGAATATTATATTCTCTTTTAATTCCAGTCTTGATTAAAAAGATTTTCTCACCAGAAACTCTTTTTTGATTAAATCTATCTGTCCTGGCCAGGAACTTGAAACATCAAGAACAATTAAATGAACATAGGATTTTATCCCTATTTACTTAGAGGAACATATTTCATCTTGATCAACACCTACCTTTATATATAACTAGTAGGAGCCAACACATGCCCATATACCCATACACAGTACAAGTATGAAAGCAGTATCAAACTCAAACCACCTATATACAAGATAACTGTGCTATCTCAGGTCTAAAGATTATATGCACTAATATGATTTATAACAATACATTGACAAGAGTAAACTCCATGTGCTTATCATAAGTGTTACTGGTTCGGCCTACTTATCATTTATAAGTGCCTACCATGTTTGTCATATAGCATGAGACTCACCATTCCATCTTATTTATATCTCATATAAATAACTTGGGAACAAACATGAATACAATCTTTCTGGATAAGTCATGTCCTTATTGTGAAGTATCCTTGATTGTGAACCTATTTATGATACTTTGTACTAGAAATACTGTCACTCATATTCTTAACAACTTAAGAATAGAATTTCTAACAAAATATCAATGGACCTTTTCTATTACACATAAATATATTATGTAAACGGAAAAGTGGAAATGCCTTTTATTAATAAAAACATGTACAAGATACATACTAAATGATATGCTCTAGGACATACTACTAACAATCTCCCACTAGCACTAGAGCTATTTATTGCAATATCTTAGACCCATCTTCTTAAGATGTCGGTCTAGCTGAGTCTGTGACATAGGATTAGTGAATGGATCAGCTGAATTTTCAGCTGATGCTATTTTCTGCATGGCTACATCGCCTCGTCCAACTATTTCTCTGATAATGTGGCAACGCCTTTCTATGTGTTTGGATTTCTGGTGAGACCGGGGTTCCTTAGCCTGTATGATTGCTCCATTGTTGTCACAGTGTAGTGGAACTGCTGACTCAATGAAAGGAACTACTGTAAGTTCGGTCACGAACTTCTTTATCCAAACAGCTTCCTTTGTAGCATCTGATGCAGCAATATACTCAGTCTCGATAGTGAAATCTGCAATCGTGCTCTGTTTGGAACTCTTCCAACTGACTACACCTCTATTACTAACGAACACATACCCAGAAGTAGACTTTCTATCATCGATATCTGATTGGAAATCAGAATCAGTATAACTATCCAATTGCAAGTCTCCACCTCCATAGATCAAGAATAAATCCTTAGTTCTTCTCAACTACTTAAGGATATTCTTGACAGCTATCTAGTGTTCCAAACCTGGATTGGATTGATACCTGCTAGTCAAATTAACAGCATATGCGATATCCGGCCTAGTACACAATATTGCATACATTAAACTTCCAATAGCCGAAGCATATGGAATCCTGGCCATTTTATTTCTTTCTTCAGGTGTCTTTGCAGGCATCTCTTTAGAAAGGTGGATACCATGTCTCACTGGCAACAATCATCTCTTGGAATCAAGCATGTTAAACCTCTTTAACACCTTTTCCAAGTATAGATTTTAGGATAAACCAATTATTCTTTTCGCTCTATCTCTGTAGATGCGAATCCCAAGAATATAGGTTGCCTCCCCTAAGTCTTTTATGGAGAATGTATTTGACAACCATACCTTTACAGTTGTCAACATACCTTTGTCATTACCCATCAATAGTATATCATCCACATATAAGACAAGAAAAGTGATAGCACTGTCACTAACCTTCTTATATACACATGGCTCATCCTTATTTTTGATAAAACCAAATGATTTAATGGCTTCATCAAAACGGATGTTCCAACTCCTCGAAGCTTGCTTCAACCCATAAATGGATCGTTTTAGCTTGCATACCTTGGAACCATCTTGGGATTCAAAACCCCTAGGTTGTTCCATGAAAATGTTTTCTTCAATGTATCCATTGAGAAAAGTTATTTTGACATCCATCTGCCAAATCTCATAATCATAGTATGCAGTTATTGCTAATAGAATCCTAATTGATTTAAGCATGGCAACAGGCGAGAAAGGCTCCTCATAGTCGATTCCTTGCCTTTAGCAAAACCCTTTCGCTACTAGCCTTGCCTTATAGGTCTCTACCTTTCTATCGGAACCAATTTTCTTCTTGAAAACCCATTTGTTCCCTATAGGTACAATACCTTCAGGTGGGTCAACAAGATCCCAAACTTGATTCTTATACATGGAATCAATCTCAGATTTCATAGCATCTATCCATTTTAAAGAGTCTATATCTGATATAGCTTCTTCATAGGTAAGTGGATCATCTCCATGATCTACTTCTTCATGAGTAGACAACTCTTGTTCTTCTTCATGAAGAAAACCATATCTCACTGGTGGATGAGATACCCTGGTTGTTCTACGAGGAATAGCTGTAGATGTTTCATCAATGGGTGTAGGTTGACTAGATGGATCTATATCCATCTAATCTGTTGGTTGGTCAGAATTCTCCAATTCTAACTCTATTTGCCTTCTTTTGCCTCCTTCTTGAACAAACTGTTGTTCAAGAAATGTGGCATCTCTACTTACTACAACCTTTTGTGAAGTAGGCAAATAAAAATAATATCCAAAACTATCTTTTGGATATCCAACAAATCGACCTTTTTCTGATCTAGTTTCCAATTTATCAGTGTTCAGCTTTTTAATATAAGCTGGACAACCCGAAATCTTAACATGCTTAAGACTTAGTTTTCTTCCATGCCATATCTCATAAGGTGTGGAAGAAACTGATTTTGATGGAATCCTATTCAGAATATACAAAGCTGATTCTAATGCAAATCCCCAAAAGGAGATTGGCATATCAGTATAGCTCATCATACTACATACCATATCCAATAAGGTTTGATTTCTCCTTTCAGATACACTATTCAGCTGTGGTGTTCCTAGAGGAGTCGGCTGGGAAACAATGTCATGCTCTCTCAAGTATTCATCAAATTCAGTACTCAAATATTCAACTCTACGATCTGATCGAAGAGCTTTAATACTCTTTCCTGTTTGATTTTCTACTTCAGATTTAAATTCTTTGAACTTTTCAAAGGATTCATGTTGTATTTCATCAAATACAAATACCCAAACCTTGATTTATCATCAGTAAAGATAATAAAGTAATGAAAACCGCCTCTAGCCATTTCCTTAAATGGACCACATACATCACTATGTATTAGTTCCAAAATATTTTTAGCCCTTAGCCCCTGTCCAATAATGGGTGATCTAGTCATTTTGCCCTGAAGGCAAGATTCACAAGTTAGAGTAGGCTCAGAGCCCAATAAGGATAGAATCCCCATTTTCTCCAATTTTACAATCCTATATTCTGCAACATGACATTACCTTAAGTGCCAAATATATTTTGAACTTGAGTTGGTTTTCACCATGGTATTGCATTCATTTAGATCACTTGCATTCATTTTGTGTTTGTCATTATTATCTAAATAATAAAGACCATCATTCATATAACCCGAACCAACATATTTATTTCCAAAATAAATATTGCAAACATCATCTGTGAATTGAAATTCATAGCCATTTCTAGTCAAACTAGATATAGAAATGATGTTCTTAAAAGTATCAGGTACATATAAAATATTATCCAAACACAAAACATGTCCAAACATGTAAAAAGATTTAGATCCTATGGCTAAAGCTTCAACAGTTGAGCCATTGCCAATCCGGACTCTAACATCTTGAGAACGTAAGCTGCTACTATTTGCTAGTTCCTGCATATCATGAGAAATGTGAGAACCGGCACTAATATCTAAAACCCAAGCTGTAGATGAACTATGAGTATCATCAGATTCTAAGTAACAAGATATAGACATACCTTCTGAAGGTCTGTCCTTCTTGTCCTTCAGAGAAGAAAGATACTCTGGGCATGGCATTTCCTTTTCCAGTGCCCATCTTTCTAGCAGTAGAAACACTTTCCTTTGCCTCCATCAGCTTTAGTCTTCCCTTTCTGTTTAGCTAGTTTCTTGGAAGGACCAGGAATTTGAGATTTCTTTTTCTTATTGCCCTTCTTCTTGTTGGACTTTCCAGTAGAAGAAGATGCAATCAAAGCTACCTCTTTTCCTTTATTGCCCGACATATTCTTTTGGGCAATAACCAGCATGTTGAGTAAACCAGCTAAGATGCATTCCTGTCTAGTCATATGGAAATTTGTCACAAAATTCCCAAAAGACTCAGGAAGGGATTGAAGGATCAAATCCGTCTGTAGTTGGAAATCCATGTTGAAGTCAAGATGTTCCAACTGCTCAATCAGCCGAATCATCTTATGGACATGATCCCCAAAATTCTGTCCCTCAGACATCCTCATGTGGAATAGCTGTCTAGATATCTCATACCTAGCATTCCTGCTATGCTCACCATATAACTATTGTAGATGAAGGAGGATCTCACTCGCACTCTGCATGTTCTCATGTTGCTTCTATAACTCATTACTCATGGAAGCAAGCATGTAACACTTAGCTCTCATATCATGCTCCTTCCACTTGTCCAAAGTTTCATGTTCCTCTTGAGTGGCCTCTGGAGGTAAGGGACTAGAAACATTTGAGTCTAGAACATATCCTATATGTTCAAGGTTCAAGACAGGTTTCAAATTTCTTAGCCAATCAGACAGATTAGGTCATGTCAACTTATTGCGATCAAGTATGCTTGCAAGGATATTAGATGGTGGGGGTTGTTCTATGCTCATTATTATCAGAAAATTAACTACAGAAAATAACCAGATTAATTAGTAAATGTATCATGTATTTAACCAAAATGATTATGGTTTTTTAATCAAATTGGTCTTCCCACTAACTTAGCGAATCCTACACTTCCAAAGTAGAAAACGGAAATCCTAGTTGGATGGATTTCTAGTGGGTGATTGAATTCTTATAATTCTATTGATCATCCTCAGGTACATCCATTATTGAAATTACAATAAACTATAAGTGAGCAACTCTTTGCCCATCACATCTCATGTGAGGTTCAATCCTATACCTAGCCCCTAATGCTCAAAATCTCAGGTACATCCATTATTGACTTATCTTACATTAGTTAAGTTGATCCCATTGAGCCAGTAATTATGCAAATAATTTTAATGTCCTCAGGTACATCCAATATTGGCCACCAAACCATTTACATATTCACAACATCTCATGCTTAACAATTATTCTTAAGAAAGTCTCTTAAATTAATTGCATCTTATGCATCTATTTAAAATTTCTTAAAATAATTGCCCCAATGGAGGGCTCATGTTATAATTACTTTAATTATAGCATTTTCAACTTAATCATTTGTTTGAAAGATTTTATGGTCATTCTAATTACTAGTAAGGTCTCACTTTGCACATTATCCGTACGTCGAAAAATATTTAAACTAAAGTCAGGAACCATAATTAACTCAAATATTAATAAGAAAAATTTAGTAAAAATTTTAGAAATAAAATGCAACTAAGTCAAATGGTAGGTGCCCAAGCGATGGGTAAGGAAAAATTCATAAAATAGTTTTTGGGACTCAAAAGAAGGGTCATTGAGATTCCTATGGCATTAGAATGACAAGAAAAAATTTAGAAAAATTTTTCAATTCCAGACAATTTTGACCGTTAAGCCAAGCGGAGGGCATTTTGGTCATTTAAGAGGTGATTTACTTGTCCAGTTAAGTAAATAATTAATATGACATAAAATATGAATAAACATTACTAGAAATTAAATTGAAATTGAGTAGTGAGGAAAAGAAAAGAAAAATCAAAGAAAAGCTCATTTATGACATATTGATGATGTCATTTATAAATTATGACCAATCACAATTAAGCCATCATTTGACTAACTAATAAAGAGACTAAATGAAGACCAAATAACCAAAAATTACAGCAGCCATTCTTCTTCTTCTTCACCAAAACGTGACTTCTCCCCATCTCCCTCCATTGATGCACTCACCCAAGCTCCAAAACCTAGCCAATTACACCATAAAACCCCTATATGCCTTCATAAAACTTGGTCCTCACACCTAGAGCAAGCTTTGGACAGAAAAAAGAAAGGAAGAAAGTGAAGTTTTGAAGTCTTAGAAGTGGCTCCATTCAAGGTTAGTGCACATATGTATTTAAAACACATTAATTCCATGTTAGAGATGTGTAATAGGTAAGAAATTGTGGAATAAATGAACCAAACCCATGTGTATGAATGCCATGAATTTGGCAGCCATATTGAAGGAATAGAAATGAGGGTTTTTTTGGACTTAGAGTGGATTAGAAATGATGTTTAAGATACATATACACAAGGATAATAATTTGATATGCTATCTAAGGCATCTTGTAGAAAACCTAAGGTGAAGCTAGGGTTTTGTTGGAGTGAAAATTGATTTGGCTTATGAAATTGTTAGAGCACATTTTAATGGTCAATTAGTGACCATTTTAGGTAAGTTGACCATATTATGGACTGAAAAATAGGATTGCAAAGTGAAGTTGTTGAAAATTCAGTCCACTTGCACTGCTATAACTTGGGCTGTGTTGGTCTAATTGGTGTTTGGCCAATTGGACATGAAACTAGGCTTATAATGGCACATTTTTGCTGAAGAAACCATGCCCAAAGACCAAAGAAAAAGGACCAAAACTTGGCCCCAATCCGGACACAATTGACCAAATGAATAGTAACTGTTCATTTGGCCATAACTCACTGTATATTTTGTTAATTGACCTGAAATTTTTACAGCAACAAGATAAGATATAGACAAACAACTTTCATGAAGAAACCTACCCCAAATAATGCCATTAACCCATTCAAATGATTGGGAAAATTTAAGTTATCAAACCTGCAACTCTGCAGATTTACATTTGAACAATGTTTGGATGACTATAACTCCCTCTAGAAAACTCGGATTTAGGCGATTCTTAAACCGATGGAAACCTAAGGTATGGTAGAACATGTCATATGAAGAAAGTTAGACCAAATTATGAACTTAACTTGGTCAAAAAGTTGGACCAAACAAAACCCAAAATTTCAGCTTATTTTGGCCATAACTTGAGCTACAAAACTCTAAATGGAGTGATTCAAAAAGAAATTCAACTAGACAAAATAAGGAACAACTTTCATGTTTACCGTTTCCTCAAATTCCAGAAATATCAAATGGAACAATAAAGATGAAGCACCAAATCTGAAAATTTTGTTCAATTAGCATTAAACTTAGAAATGGTATTAAAACCAACAAGTTTTGAAATACAAAATGTGGTATGTTTGAGGTGTTAAGACCAATACACCTATTTTCTATTCAAAAGTCAACATTTTTGTTGACCAATGAGGTGAATAGTGACACTAAAACCAAAGCCAAAATGACCTAAGCTTTGAGAAAGTGACCAAAACCAACAAGTTTTGAATACAAAATGTGGTATGTTGGGAGTACTAAAACCAATGTACCTATTGTTTATGCAAAAGTCAACATTTTAGTTGACTAATGAAATGAATAGTGACATGAAAACTTGAAATTCAAAAATTGTGAAACTTAAAAGTGCAAAATGCAGGCCTAATGTGATTGGTTTGGATAGATTGGCATGCCAATAGGGTATTGTTTAAGGCTTTATGTGTATTCATGGCTTTATGCCCGTATTCATGGCTTTTATTCATGGCTTTTATGCGATTATGTGATATCATGGCTTTTCATTACGCATACATGGTTGACATTGCGTCCCATGGTATATAGGTTACTTGGGCGCGGAAAAGTATAAGCGTGATTGATTATTAAAGAAAATACGAAAATTAAGTATCGGAATGATTACAAAAATACAAAGAAGCTCAATATCATGAAGAAAATAATTAAATGCATGAAGAAGTTAATATTATGAAACATGATTAGCCTCGACTACATAATAAGTTAGTAATTATTCATTTATTATGAACACAATAGCAAGGAAATTATTATTTTTATTTGCATATTATATTTTCTTGTATTATTGGCATCACTAAGCTTTATGGTGTCACCTGCATTGGTAGGACACTAGGTCCCATTTTGTATTTTATGTTTTTGTAAATTTTGTAATTAAACTCTTATTTTATCATGTGTATTTGAAACAAATGTAATATAATTTTGTATTAATGTAAGTACTTGTAATTTGTGATTATAAATCACATGTGAGAATTTATTTATGATTTGAGTATAATGATGATGTGAAATGAATGAAGGACAAATAGAGGAATTGTTAAGAAATTGTTGTAAATTGATGTGATGCAAATGGATCAAATGAGATGAATGATTGAGAAATGAATGGTTGAAAAATGTTGAGATTATAACAAATGGAGTTGAGATGATTGAATATGAATATAGGAAGTGTTTGTTTTCTCCATTTTGGATTTTCTAGAAAATTTTGAACCTCAAATAAATAATAATTTCGATAAATGGCTTAAAATGAATTATATTTCACAAGTTATATTCAAAACTATGATAAAAATGAATTAAGATAAAATAGAGTGCGTGGCATAACTTGTGTCACATTATCCATTTAGCATGCATATATCATATACTGCATACATTCACATACATCTCATGCATTCATGGACAATAAATAAATATGGTATGATCATGGACTTTCGAAGGGATTCAATTCTGAGCCACCAAGAATTGAATCAGGGCATTCCTAGGTGCATTTCATTCATTCATATTACAAGAATTGTTGAAGGAGCACATAATCAACACTTGATATTGAATTCCTCCTACTGGTCCCACCAATGCTCTTGACCTCCTTGAACTTCTTGCAATCCAATATTACATAGTAATCCTTGGCATACCAAGGCGAATTTACAAGAACGAAATAGATGAAATTACAACCCATAAATTATTACAACCTTAATAATACATGCCCAAAAATAAATTAATTAAAATAAATTAATTAATTTACAATCCCAAAGAAACATAAAAGAGATAAATCCAATCACATTGGTCTTTTATAGTCCATGATCATCCATCATGCATATCACTATTTAACAATTAAATAAAACATATACTTAAATTAAATTGAATATCTCATATTCAACTTAAAAATTCAGATTTGAATATGATTCAAACAAATTTAAAAATTCAGATTTGAATCTCATTCAAACAAATTTAAAAATTCAGATTTGAATCACATTCAAACAACCTTAAAAATTCAGATTTGAATCACATTAAAACAATTTTTAAAAAATCAGATTTGAATCAATTCAAATAATTTTTAAAAATTCAGATTTGAATATTATTCAAACAACTTTAAAAATTCAAATTTGAATATGATTCAAACAACTTTAAAAATTCATATTTGAATCACATTCAAACAACTTTTAAAATTCAAATTTGAATCACATTCAAACAATTTTTAAAATTCTGATTTGAATCAAAATTTAATTGTGTGATTAAAACTACTAATTAAACACTTTAATTAGTCATGGGATAGGCCTTAGATCATACAAAAATTGCAGAATTTAAAACCAAACCTTGCACCACCATTGGAGGAACATTGTTGCCGCCACTTATGGTGGCTTTACCATGTGTGCCGCTAGACATCCTTTGCAACCAGCAATGGATCAATCATCTCATGATCAAATCACATAATTAAATCATATAATCAACAATCTAAATGGCAAATATAGTGGCTCTGATACCAATTGAAGGAGCGGAAGCATGAAAAACACAAGTTTATACCATTGAATTCAAAAATTTTCACCTAGGGTCACATGCAACATGCAAGATTTATTTTTATCTATTTGATTTCAATAATAAACAACATATTAAAACTTTTTTAATATATTTTTGGATCTATATTTGTCATTTAAGATTTTAGAATTAATCAGATTAATTTCAGAACCCTAGATTAAATCAAAAACAAATACACTAACCTCTTGATGCACTGCAGCATATTTGTACCTTTGGGATGCGTCTTTAGGACACCAGATGTTGTCCCTCTAGCTTGTCCACACCAAGAACACCTATGGCAGCCCTTGAACAGCTTCTAAAGCTTTTTCTATTATTTAGAAAATCAAGTTCTGCCTTTTAAGAGATTAAAGATGTAAATAGAACACTAGAAACGATTTCTAGCATTTTTAATTCAAGAGATTGTTTGCTTGTCTCTTGGAATACATGAGAGAAGAAGATGAAGAGAAGGGAGAGCTTCTTGGGTGGTGGCACCAAAGATATCAGCTGCTGGTTGTATTGTTTTCTTTTCATAACAACACTTATATAGCTAGGTCACCACTTAAACCCTTGCCACATGTCACCCTCTGATTGGTTCTAGGTTTAATTGACCTAATCACATTGTGACAAGTGTCAAACTTATATTTAATCTTAATTTTAATCATCTTACATGATTAAAAAATATTTGGCAAGCTTATGTATAATGCCATGTGTCACCATCTCATGGTGCCACATGTCACCCTGTGAAATTACCAAAATGTCCCTGTGTCTTAATTTTGAGTTCTCAACCTAAAATAATTATTTCTCTTCTTCTAATCAATTTATATCAAATATGAATTAATTAATTAATCTTTATTAATTAATTTCTCATTAATTAAATTCATATTTAAACACTTTAAATATAAATTTAACTTACCCATATACATCTAATAATCTAGATTTGGTTTCAAGTCATACTAGGAACTTTGCAATCTAATTGGAAACCAAACCTATTTAATTAATCAATTAAACTCGTTAATTAATTAATTAAATCATATTTAATTAGGTGATAACTTGTGTATGTGTGTGACTTACTAGGCTCATCACTAATTGGCAATGAAATATGATATCAACTCTTAATATCATCAGAACTCTTTCTTACCATAAATGATTTCTCTAAATCATTTTATGCACCTCATAGACCATAGTTAACACCTAACACAGCATGCCATGGCCACCCAATCAGTAATAAGGTTTACCTTAAATGAAACTATAATCATATGTTACCATGCCCTAGAATCTCTCTGTTACAAAATCTCAACTCAAGCTGGAGTCATGGTTTATGTCAAACCCCATTTGCTATGAATATTATGTTCTCTTTTAATTACAGTTCTTGATTAAAAAGATTTTCTCATCAGAAACTCTTTTCTAATTAAATCTATCTGTCCTGGCCAGGAACTTGAAACATCAAGAACAATTAAATGAACATAGGATTTTATCCCTATTTACTTAGAGGAACAGATTTCATCTTGATCAACACCTACCTCCATATATAACTAGTAGGAGCCAACACATGCCCCTATACCCATACACAGTATATGTATGAAAGCAGTATCAAACTCAAACCACCTATATACAAGATAACTGTGCTATCTCAGGTCTAAAGATTATATGCACTAATATGATTTATGACAATACATTGACAAGAGTAAACTCCATGTGCTTGTCATAAGTGTCACTGGTTCGGCCTACTTATAATTTATAAGTGCCTATCATGTTTGTCATATGGCATGAGACTCACCATTCTATCTTATTTATATCTCATATAAATAACTTGGGAACAAACATGAATACAATCTTTCTGGATAAGTCATGTCCTTTTTGTGAAGTATCCTCGATTGTGAACCTATTTATGATACTTTGTACTAGAAATACTGTTACTCATATTCTTAACAACTTAAGAATAGAATTTTTAACAAAATATCAATGGACCTTTTTTGTTACACATAAATATATTATGTAAACGGAAAAGTGGAAATGCCTTTTATTAATAAAAACATGTACAAGATACATACTAAATGATATACTCTAGGGCATACTACTAACAATAAAACACTATAAAATTATGCGTTTCAGTGGAAAATAATACCAAGAAAGAACCTGAAGCATCGAGTCAAGGCCAAGAGGCGACTCGTATAAGGTTTGTGCACAACATAGAATTTCTGTAAATTTTCTTCTGCAAATTATTTTGAATGAATTGAGATATTAAATTGTAACTCAATTGTATTGAAATGTTTATTATGCTTTTGACTTAAATTGTTGAAAGTTTACTTGTATGTGTTTGAAATGGCAATAAATGTTTAGTAAATTGCTAAGACAGTTTTGAAACCACAGTTTCATGACCATATATTTGAATGCCTCACTGGCATGACTAGTGGGGGAAATTAGTTTTGAATTTTGATTCCTTCTCTGGCTGAAATGTTGAAGTGTGTGCCAGTAGAAGAAGAAATTTGAATGGATATCTATATATTTGAGCCAGCTAGCCTTGTGATTTCTTATAAGCCTCCGGCTATTGAGATGAATATGTTTCGAATGGCATGATATAACTGTGCGTTTTTATGAAATTAATTTGAGAATTCCTAAATGAAATTGTTGGGCTAAAAGTTTATAAATCATGTTTTGCATATGTCTTCCATTTTCAGCAATCTGTTTGAATAAGTATGATTTGAATTATGCATAAATGTTATTTTAATATGTTGTGCACCACTGAGTTGCAGTACTCAGCGATGGCTGTTAATACTGTCGCAGATATAGAGACTAGAGGAGCAGCAGAGTGAGCTGCTGAGGATCTTGGAGCCACCTTTCCTGAAGTTTTATCAGGTATAAATTTATACCCTGAATGTAATGTTTATATTTGTGTATGTAACTATATGTATATGTTAAAACTGGTCATGAGCAGTTGTATAAATTTGTAATAATATCATTTTGGATTTGCTAATGTAAAGTGGTTGATAAATGTAATTTGTTTTTACTTTAATGAAAATGAATGAAAATATTGAGTACTATTTTGATGACAATTGAGTTGTGAATTATTGATTTGAATTTTGAAGTTTGAGAAATGATGTTGAAGTTTGTTGTGGTAGTTGTTGAGTTGATGAAATAAATTATTGAAAGTGTTTTTACTGGTTTTGAAGAATTGTTTTCTTAAAATACAGACGGCATTCTGCTGAAATTTTTCTAAAATTTTCATGAAAATAAAATGGAAAAAAAAATTTAAACTAGTTTTTAAACTTCTATTAAATGTAAGAAAATGCTCACCACTTCTAAAAAGTAAGAAAATGGTTTTAAAATCCCTTGTAGGGTACTTAATGAGTTATCGGTAGGTGAAGTTCGGTAGTTCATTAGGTATTCTACGGGATCATGTTATGCCTTACAGAGAGGTAAGGTGTGACACCATTAGTATTTTATTTTATTTCTTTCAATTTAGATATAATTATTATTTCTACACAATTCGATTGCTAGATAATTAAAATCACTATAGTTTGGTACTCAATACGGTCCTCATGGGAACGATACTCTACTCATCACTTTATTACTTGTTAGTAATCCTTGCACTTGTAGTGGTTGAAAAACTAGCAAACAACTTTTTTGCGCCATTACCGGGGACTGGTGCTTGATATTGAATGATTAGTGATTAGCCACCCTTAAAAAAAATTATGCCTTGTAGCTAATTGTTAGTAGTATGCCCTAGAGCATATCATTTAATATATATCTTTTACATGTTTTATTAATAAAAAGGCAATTTTACTTTTTTGTTTATATAATATATTTATGTGTAATAGAAAAAGTCCATTAATATTTTGTTAGAAATTCTATTCTTAAGTTGTTAAGAATATGAGTGACAGTATTTCTAGCACAAAGTATCATAAATTGGTTCACAATCGAGAATACTTCACACAGGACATGACTTATCGAGAAAGATTGTATTCATGTTTGTTCCCAAGGTATTTATATGAGATATAAATAAGATAGAATGGTGAGTCTCATGCCATATAATAAACATGATAGGCACTTATACATGATAAGTAGGCCGAACCAGTGACACTTATGACAAGCACGTGGAGTTTACTCTTGTCAATGCATTGTCATAAATCATATCAGTGCATATAATCTTTAGACCTGAGATAACATAGTTATCTTGTATATAGGTGGCTTGAGTTTGATACTGCTTTCATACTTGTACTGTGTATGGGTTTATGGGCATATGTTAGCTCCTACTAGTTATATATAGAGGTAGGTGTTGATCAAGATGGAATATGTTACCCTAAGTAAATAGAGATAAAATCCTATGTTCATTTAATTGTTCTTAATGTTTCAAGTTCCTGGCTAGGACACACAGATTTAATCAGAAAAGAGTTTCTGATGAGAAAATCTTTTTAATCAAGAATTAGCATTAAAAGAGAACATAATATTCATAGCAAATGGGATTTGACATAAACCATGACTCCAACTCGAATTGAGATTTTGTAACAGAGAGATTCGAGTGCATGGTAACATATGATTAAAGGTTCATTTAAGGTAATCCATATTACTGATTAGGTGGCCATGGCATGTTATGCTAGGTGTTAACCATGGTCTATGAGATGCCTAAAATGACTTAGAAAAATCATTTATGGTAAGAAAGAGTTCTGATGATATTAAGAGTTAATATCATATCTCATTGGCAATTAGTGATGAGCTTAGTGAGTCATACACATACACAAGTAATCACTAAGTTAAATATGATTTAATTAATTACTTAAAGAGTTTAATTGATTAATTAAATAGGTTTGGTTTGCAATTAGATTGCAAAGTCCTTAGCATGACTTAAAATCAAATCTAGGTTATTGGATGTATAGTATAAGTTAAATTTATATTTAAAGTGTTTAAATATGAATTTAATTATGAGAAATTAATTAATAGAGATTAATTAATTTATTTATATTTGATATAAATTGATTAGAAGAGGAGAAATAATTATTTTGGGTTAAGAACTTAAAATTACAACACAAGGGTAATTTGGTCATTTCACAGGGTGACATGTAGCACCATGAGATGGTAGCACATGGCACCATATAAGCTTGCCATTTGTCTTCCAATCATGTAAGATGATCAAAGTCAAGATTAAATCTAGCTTTGACACTTGGCATAATGTGATTGGGTCAATTAAACTAAGATGCAATTAGAAGATGACATGTGGCAAGGGTTTTAAGTGGTGACCTAATTATAAAAGGGAAAGAATGAAAGAACAAAAGAAAAATCTGATTTTTCTCTCAAAGGTGCTGCCACCCAAGAAGCTCACTCTCTTCTCTTCATCTTCTCTCATCAATTCAAAGAGAATGATCCGAGTTTCTTAGAATTAAAATTGCTAGAAATTGTTTCTAGTGTCCTATATACATTTACAACCTATCTAAAGGCAAATCCCTAATTTCTAATTGGTTGGCAAGGCTTGAGAAGCTGTTCAAGGGGCTGCCATTGGTGATCTTAGTGCGGACAAACTAGAGGGACAACATTTGGGGTCCTAGGTGCTTCACAAAGGTACCAAACACATCTACAGTGCATCAAAAGGTTAGTGCACATGTTCTTATATTAATCTAGGGTTCTAATGAATTAATTGAAGGAGCAGAAGCATGAAAATTATTAGATTAGAACATTGAATTCAAAAATTTTCTTCTAGGGTCTCATGCATCATACAAGATTCATTATTTACCTATTGATTTCAATGTTCAATAACATATTAAAACACTTTTAATATGTATTTGGATCTACATTTGTCATTTAATATTTTAGAATTAACATATTAATTCATTAGAACCCTAGATTAATTCAAGAACATGTGCACTAACCTTTTAATACACTGTAAATGTGTTTGGTACCTTTGGGAAGCACCTAGGACCATAAATGTTATCCCTCTAGATTGTTCACAACAAGATCACCAATGGCAGCCCCTTGAACAGCTTCTAAAGCCTTGCCAACCAATTAGAAAATAGGGATTTGCCTTTAGAGAGGTTGCAGATGTATACTAATAAGGTACGATTTCTTCTTTCAGATACACCATTCAGCTGTGGTGTTCCTGGAGGAGTCAGCTGGAAAACAATGCCATGCTCTTTCAAGTATTCATTAAATTCAGTACTCAAGTATTCACCTCCACGATCTGATCGAAGAGCTTTAATTCTTTTTCCTGTTTGATTTTCTACTTCAGATTTAAATTCTTTGAACTTTTCAAAGGATTCATGTTTGTATTTCATCAAATAGAAATACCCAAATCTTGATTTATCATCAGTAAAGGTAATAAAGTAATGAAAACCACCTCTAGCCATTTCTTTAAATAGACCACATACTTCATTATGTATTAGCTCTAAAATATTTTCAGCTCTTAGCCCTTATCTAACAAAGGGTGATCTGGTCATTTTGCCCTGAAGACAGGATTCACAAGTTAGAGTAGGTTTAGAACCCAATGAGGATAGAATCCCCATTTTCTCCAGTTTTGCAATCCTATCTTCTGCAACATGACCTAATCTTATGTGCCAAATATATTTTGAACTTAAGTTGATTTTCACCATGGCATTGCATTCTTTTAGATTACTTGCATTCATTTTGTGTTTATCATTATTATCCAAATAATAAAACCATCATGCATATAACCCGAGCCAACATATTTATTTCTAAAATAAATATTGCAAATATCATTTGTGAACTGAAATTCAAAGCCATTTCTAGTCAAACTAGATATAGAAATGATGTTCTTAAAAGCATCAAGTACATATAAGATATTATTCAAACACAAAACATGTCCAGATATGTAAAAAGATTTAGATCCTATGGCTAAAGCTTCAACAGTTGAGCCATCACCAATCCGGAGTCTAACATCTCGAGAACGCAAGCTGCTACTATTTACTAGTTCCTGCATATCATAAGAAATGTGAGAATTGGTACCAGTATCTAAAACCCAAGCTGTAGTTGAACTATGAGCATCATTAACATCCAAAATAATAAGATATATACATACCTTTTGAAGGTGTATCCTTCTTATCCTTCAGAGAAGCAAGATACTCTGGGTAGTTCCTTTTCCAGTACCCATCTTTCTGGCAGTGGAAACACTTTCCTTTGTCTCCATCAGCTTTGGTCTTCCCTTTCTATTTAGCTATCTTTTTGGAAGGAACAGGAATTTGAGGTTTTTTTTTTTCTTATTACCCCTCTTTTTATTGGACTTTCCAGTAGAAGAAGATGTAATCAAAGCTACCTCTTTTCCTTTATTGTCCGGCATATTCTATTGGGCAATAACTATCATGTTAAGTAGACCTGCCAAGGTGTATTCCTGCTTAGTCTGTGACACCCCTTATCCATGTACAGTATATCCGAGTAAGCAATGTCACACGGTGTATCGGCACACTCTATTTTACCTTAATCAATTTTTATCGTAGTTTTGAATATAATTTATGAAATATAATTTATTTAAGCCATTTATCGAAATTATATTTTATTTGAGGTTCCGAAAATTTTATAGAAAATCCGGCAGAGTACCGGCTAAAAATGGAGAAAACAGTTCTTCGGAACCTGGGAAAAACACTTCCAAAATCATTTCCAAACAATCCCAACTCCATTTATCAACAAAGTCTCAGAATGATTTCATCAACCTTTCCATTACTCAAACATTCATCTCATGTAATAATCAAGTACAATTCACAGATAGATATTCACATTTTCCATTCACAAACACAATTTTCATTACTTACATGAACATCAAAATACATTACATAAGTTCAAATACATATGAGAAAATAGAAATTAGTTACAAAATATCAAAATGAAACCTAGTGTCCTACCAATGCACTGTGGATGGTGAGGTGACACGGACACTATGCAGAGCTGCAGGAGATCTCACCCAGTCTACGGTCTCTTGGGCTCTCGATCGATATCTCGGAACCTACGCGTGGCAAAAGCAACGCACTAAGCAATAATGCTTAGTGGTGCAATAATAAAATAAAAGAAAATAGCAGAAAATAAATATGTATTGAATGTATATGTCTTATTTGTTTTGTATTTGTTATGTTCATTTATTTCATTAACTTTGTCCATTTTCATTCATTTGGTTGCCCAAGTAACCTATCTTTGGACGATCGGATGGATAAGCGTAGCCTTTGGGTATCTAGTACCTCGGGCCGTCACACCATCGGTCACATGTGCATCTCCCGGTGTGCAACAGAACAGCTAATAAGCTGTAATGACAATAGGCACAAGGCCAAATATCAACACAAGGTCAGAATGGCTAAAAGCCATAAAATCACAGAATGGCATAATGCCATGTGCAGTACTGCTAACTGAACCCTATTGGCATTGATACTTTGAAATTCTTCAATTCTTAAATTTCAAGTTTTGGAGTCACTATTCACTTCATTGGTCAACAAAAATGTTGACTTTTGCATAGAAAATAGGTGCATCGGTTTTAACACTCCCAATGTACCACATTTTGCATTTAAAACTTGTTGGAATTAATCACCAAATCCATTTCCAAGCTTAGCACTAAGGGGCAGAATTTTCAGTTTTTGTACCATAAGTTTACTATTCCATTAGAGACTGTTACAGTGGAAATTTGAGGAAATGGTAAACATGAAAGTTGTTCCTTATTTTGTCTAGTTGAATTTCCTTTTTTGAATCACTCCATTTGGAGTTTTGTAGCTCCAGATATGGTCCAAAAACCACAGCTGGCCGGATTTCAAATCTGCAGAATTTACCAAATCTACAGTACAATGAACAGTGAATTCCACTGCCTTGTTGGATAGGTTCTGGTCATAATTTGGGGTAGGTTTCTTCATGAAAGTTGTTTGTCTATATCTCATCTTGTTGCTGTAAAAATTTCAGGTCAAATGGACCATTCTACAGTGAGTTATGGCCAAATGAACAGTTTTACTGTTCATTTGGTAATTCTGCAGAATTTGCTTGCAGGGTATCCGGATTGGGGCCAATTTTTGGTCCACTTGCTTTGGTCTTTTGGGCATGGTTTCTTCAGAAAAATTGTGCCATTATGTGTCTAGTTTCATGTCCAATTGGCCAAATACCAATTGAACCTACACAGCCAAAGTTATGGCTGGTTACCCTAGGCAGCCTACCAAATCAGTTTGCAATGCCATAATTCACTTCAAATTATGGTCAACTTCCCTCAAATGGTCACTAATTGACCATTAAAATGTTCACTCACCATTACATAAGTGGAACTCAAATTTCCCTCAAAACCCTAATTCCTAAGTTCTCAAATCTTACAATATGCATGCCATTAAGGTTTTTAATTCACTTATATACATCAAGGGACATCCCTAGATTTTAATTCCATTCAAAGCCATCAAACTCAAGAAAATTCATGGCTGTCAAAAATTTGAAGAAACTCTAACATGTATAATTTGCTTCAAATTTTACAATTCCTTAACTTAAATTGATGTTCTAACAAGAATTAAAAGAGTGAGAGAGAAAAATATGGCACTAACCTTGTTGGAGCTAATTTCAAGCTTATAAGAACTCTTCTTTTACTCTTCCTTTTGCTCCCAAAAACTTCAGAAAGCTGAAATATCAAGGTTTTATGTTGACACTTAGAGTTTCTGTTGAAAGAAAGCTAGGGAAAATGAAGATTTAGAAAGTTTGTTAATGGAGGAGTAAGGGAGGAGGTGTAGGACGTTTTGAAGAAGAAGAAAAGGGCTGCTATTTTTTTCACTTCAATTTTCTGCCCATTTGACTCATTTTAATTGGTTTATGGACATGTGTCACAAGGTGATTTGGTGAGAGTGCTTAGTGACATAAGCATGAGGTCAAAATTGCAATTTTAATTCATTTTCTTTTCTTTTCTTTGCTACTCATTCAATTTTTAGCAATATTTATTCATATTTTATGTCATAATAATTATTTACTTAACTGGACAAGTCGGCCAAAAGTCATCTCTGAAGACGAAATGACCAAAATGCCCTCCGTTTGGCTTAACGGGTCAAAATTGTCTGTACCGATTGAAAAATTCTTCTAAATATTTTTTTGGCATTCTAATGCCATAGGAACCTCAATGACCCTTCTCTGGAGTTTCAAAAATTATTTTATGAATTTTTCCCTGGGTCTAGGGCTCCTAGTTGTGAGAACCGCAACTTCCCTCTGGGTTACCTGTCGCTTGGGCACCTGCTCATTTGACTTAGTTGTATTTTATTTCTAAAATTTTTCCTAAATTTTTCTTATTAATATTTGAGTTAATTATGGTTCCTTACTTTAGTTTAAATATTTTTTCGGACGTTCTAGCTGTCCGGACCGACACCGGTTACCGGAATAGTAGAATGTACGGAGTTGATACTGGGAGGGTGTTACAACTCTTCCCCTCTAATTTAAATTTCGTCCTCGAAATTTACCTGATGCAAACAGTTGAGGGAACTGTTGCCTCATCGTCTCTTCACTTTCCTAAGTTGCCTCCTCGGTGTTGTGGTGCCTCCAAAGCACTTTCACCAGTGGAATCCGCTTATTCCTCAATTCTTTTACTTCCCGAGCCAGGATCCGTAGAGGTTCTTCTTCATATGTCAAATCCGGTTGTATTTCAATTTCTTCCCTGGAGATGACATGTGAAGGATCTGAGCGATATCTTCTTAGCATAGATACGTGGAACACATTGTGGATCTTGTCCAACTCTGGTGGTAAAGCTAGCCTGTAGGCCACTGGACCCACACGTTCAATGACTTAATATGGGCCAATGAACCTAGGGCTTAACTTACCTTTTCTTCCAAACCTCAATACCTTTTTCCATGGTGACACCTTGAGGAACACTTTATCGCCAACCACATATTCTATTTCTTTTCTCTTCCGGTCGGCATAAGATTTACATGCATGCGAGGCAACCTTCAGATTGGTTTTGATTAGTTTCACTTTCTCCTCAGTCTGTTTCACCAGGTCTGGCCCTACCAGTTTGTCTTCACCCAATTCAGTCCAGCACGCTAGAGTTCTACATTTTCTCCCATACAGTGCTTCATACGGGGCCATTTGGATGCTAGCTTGGTAGCTATTGTTGTATGCAAATTCTGCCAGTGGGAGGTATCTATCCCAACTTCCCTCAAACTCAATGACACAACTCCTCAGCATATCCTCAAGCACCTGACATATATTTCATGTTATTATTATCATTTTAGTTCAATATTTGTATCAATTTCATTGGTTTCAATTGTTTACCTGGATTACTCTTTCTGATTGCCCATCCGTCTGAGGATGGAATCTTTATCTTTGAAGTGGAGTTGTGTACCCAAGGATTCATGCAACTTCTTCCAAAATCTCGATGTAAACCTTGGGTCTCGATCAGATATGATGGAAAGTGGAATTCCATGCAGTCTAACTATCTCACTGATATACAACTCTGCTAACTTCTCCAGTGAGTAGTCGTCTAATCGGCGAGAAAGTGTCTTGACTTCGTCAATCTATCCACTATCACCCATCTCGCATCATGTTTCTTCGGGTGAGATATAGACCACTTACAAAATCAATGGTGACCCGATACCATTTCCTTTCAGGTATGCGTATAGGCTGTAGCAAACCTGATGGAACTTGATGTTCTGCCTTGACTTGCTGACATGTCAAGCATTTAGTCACATAGTCAACTATGTCCTTCCTCATACCAGGCCACCAATATTGAAGCTTCAGATCATGATACATCTTTGTACTTCCTGGGTGCATAGCATATACCTGTGTGCCTCTTTTAGAATCTGGCCTTCAATTCCCCATCATCCGTACACACAGTCTTCCTTTGTAGTACAGGACACCCATCCGCTTTCATCTCATAGTCGATTTGCTTTTCCCTCGAGATTTTGCTCATAATAGCCATCGACTTCTCATCTACCTTCGCCCATCTAAAATCTGCATGAGTTTGGCCTCACTTACCTCGGCCAAAATAGCTCCATCTCGAACCAAGGATGACGGGCATTCAATGATCTCAAAGTGTCATGGATTTTACGCTCAAAGCATCAAGAACTACATTTGCCTTCCCAGGATGGTAGTCAATTACACAATCATAGTCCTTCAGAACTCAATCCACCGTCTCTGTCTAAGGTTGAGCTCCTTCAGGTTGGCAAGTATTTTAGGCTTTTGTGGTCGTGTAAATGTAGCACTTTTTACCATATAAGTAGTGCCTCCATATCTTGGCGAAGATAATTGCTGCAAGCTTTAGATCATGGGTAGGGTAATTGCTCATGTGGCCTTAGTGCTGGAAGCATAAGTGACCACCTTCCCTCTTGCATCAATACACACCCTAACCCATTATGAGAGGCATCACTTGTAGACCACAAAGTCCTTTCACGACACTTGGCTGTTAACATCGGTGCCTCTGTCAACATAGCCTTCATCTTCTCAAAGCTGTGCGACACTTGTCATTCCGGTCAAATCGACATTCTTGTGTAACAACTTGGTCATTGGAGCGGCTATTAAGGAAAATCCTTCACAAATCTTACGTAATACCCGGCTAGCCCCAAGAAACTTCGACCTCGGTTGTATTCCCGGGAGGCTTCCATTCCATCACTGCTTCTATTTTCTTGGGATCCACCCTAATCCCATCAGCTAACACTATGTGTCCAAGGAATGCAATCTCATTCAACCAAAAGTCACGCTTGGACAACTTAGCGTCTGACTTCTTTTCTCTCGGGGTTTGCGAACAATCCTCAAATGCTCATCATGTTCTTCCTGGTCTTGGAATACACCAAAATATCATCAATAAAGACCACTACGAACCGATCTAAGTGTGGATAGAAGATACGGTTCATAAGGTCCATGAATGTCGCTGGTGCATTTGTTAGGCCAAAGGGCATCACTAGGAACTCATAATGCCCATATCGGGTCTGAATGCGATCTTTGGCACATTTGCATCCTTCACCCTCAAATGATGATACCACGATGAAATCAATTTTAGAAAATACTTACGCACCCTTCAATGATCAAGCAGATCATCAATTCTAGGCAACGGATATTTGTTCTTCACGGTCACTTTATTCAACCGGTAATCAATACAAAGCCTCAAAGTCCCATCCTTCTTTTTCACAAAGACCTTTGGAGCTCCCCATGGTGACACATTTGGGCGTATGAACCCCTTATCCAGCAACTCTTGCAATCGAGTTTTCAACTCCCTCAATTCGATGGGTGCCATCCTATAAGGAGCAATGGAAATGGGTCTTTGTGCGGCGATGTCTCAATAGCAAATTCAACTTCCCTTTACGGTGGCAAACGGGCAACTCTTCAGAAATACCTCGGCAAGTCTCTTCGTGGGTATATCACTCGGGTTTGGCTTAGCACGCCTAGTATCCACCACATGTGCTAGGTAGGCTTCACGACCTTTTCTCATCAGTTTTCTTGCGGTATGGTGAGATAACATTGACAGAAATCTGTCCTTTCACCCTGATGATCTCATTACCCTCGAAGTTTTGGAGAAATTCTCTTCAATTTGCAATCAACTATTGCCTGATGACGTGACAACCAGTCCATTCCCAAAATCACGTCGAACTCGTGGAAGGGCAACTCAATCAGGTCTGCCAAGAGTTCATACCCCTGAATCCTTAACGGGCAACCCTTGTACATTTTGTTCACTACTACACTGTGGCTCAATGGATTAGTGACCAGAATGTCTTGGTCACTCTTCCCTACTAGTATCCCCCTTTCTACGGGTAGGTTGATGCAGATGTATGAATGAGTGGATCCTGGATCCACCAATGCATGCACAGATGTATTGTAGAGGGAGAACGTACCCCTGATGACATCCGGGGCATCTTGCTCCTCCTGAGCTCTCAAGGCATAAGCTCTTGCAGGTGGTCTGTTATCAGGCCTCTCTGCTGGCTCAGATGCAGGCCTCTGTGATGGTCCCACTGCGTCAGATTTGCCAGATTTCCTACCCCTTTGTGGTGCAGGAGTAGGTCTGCCTTGTGTTGGAGCGGTGTAGTAGTTCTGCGTGGCGATTCTTCAACGATGCTCTGTTGACCCACACCTTAGCAGGCACGGTCACTCTCTAACACTCCCCTTGTGCCACTTCAGGCGGTGTGGACATGCAAAAGATCTGGGGCTGGTCCCTAAGCCCCATCCACGGAGGCGCCCACCGATGGTGTGGGTGACCTCTCCTAGGGGTAAAGCGTGGCTTGGGCCCTGAGGTGGCCGTGACCTTGTGGTGACTGAACTGCGTGCGGGTGGACCCTTGAACTTCTTCCCAAATGCGGGAGATGAACTAGGCGACTGGGCCCCTCTTCTGCTGTCTCTCTCTTCTAGTCTGCTCACTTATTCTAACCTTTTCAACTTTTATTGCAGCTTCCACTAACTTGGTGAAGTCGGTGATTCCCAAGGCAGTGATCATGAGCTTTATATTGTCATTTAGTCCCTCTTCAAATCTCTTACACCTCTCAGCTTCATTAGGGATTATCTCCCTTCCATAGCGGCTCAATCTAACGAATTCCTTTTCATATTCGGCCACTGACAGCTGTCTCTGCCTCAGATTAATGAACTCTCTTCTTCTCTCTTCCAGGTATACACTGCCCACATATTTCTTCTTGAATTCGAAGAGAAAGAAGTCCCAAGTTACTATTTACAGATGTACTTCTGGACACAGTATCCCACCATTCATATGCATCGTCATGTAGCAGGGATACAACAGCTTCTAGATTTTGCTCTAGAGTGCAGTGGAGTTATTTTAAAACTCTGCCTGTTCTGTTCAACCAATTTTCAATTTGCATGAATCATCTTCTCTCTTGCCAAAGAAGTCCTTTGCTCCAAACTTCCTCAATTTTTCCAGGTGTGATTTTGGTTGTGGAGGTGGTGGTGGTGGTGGTGCTGGCATTACCCTAGCCATGTGTCTGAAGAATTCGGCCATTTGATGGAACATGGCCTGTGGAGGCTGAACAGGCTCTGCTTGAGCTGGCGGAGCAGGTTCTACCATACCCCCAGTCTCAGCTACTGCAGGTGGAGCATGACTCTCCACTTCCTCCTCAACTGCCCTCTGAGATGTGGGGTCCATATCCTATTCAAAATAAGAAAGACAAACAGATCTGTATTAGTGTCACCTCGACTCTTACAAATGCAATGCATGGTATGGACTCAATCTAGGCCCGAACGCCTAACCGTGCTCCGATACCACTAAATGTGACACCCCTTACCCATGTACAGTATATCCGAGTAAGCAATGTCACACGGTGTATCGGCACACTCTATTTTACCTTAATCAATTTTTGTCGTAGTTTTGAATATAATTTATGAAATATAATTTATTTAAGCCATTTATCGAAATTATATTTTATTTGAGGTTCCGAAAATTTTATAGAAAATCCGGCAGAGTACCGGCTAAAAATAGAGAAAACAATTCTTCGGAACCTGGGAAAAACACTTCCAAAATCATTTCCAAACAATCCCAACTCCATTCATCAACAAAGCCTCATAATGATTTCATCAACCTTTCCATTACTCAAACATTCATCTCATGTAATAATCAAGTACAATTCACAGATAGATATTCACATTTTCCATTCACAAACACAATTTTCATTATTTACATGAACATCAAAATACATTACATAAGTTCAAATACATATGAGAAAATAGAAATTAGTTACAAAATATCAAAATGAAACCTAGTGTCCTACCAATGCACTGTGGATGGTGAGGTGACACGGACACTATGCAGAGCTGCAGGAGATCTCACCCAGTCTACGGTCTACTGGGCTCTCGATCAGTATCTCCAGAACCTACGCGTGGCAAAAGCAACGCGCTAAGCAATAATGCTTAGTGGTGCAATAATAAAATAAAAGAAAATAGCAGAAAATAAATATGTATTGAATGTATATGTCTTATTTGTTTTGCATTTGTTATGTTCATTTATTTCATTAACTTTGTCCATTTTCATTCATTTGGTTGCCCAAGTAACCTATACTGGACGACTGGACTAGATAAATGGGTAAACTGGCACTGGGTATCTAGTACCTCGGACCGTCACACCATCGGTCACATGTGCATCTCCCGGTGTGCAACAGAACAGCTAATAAGCTGTAATGACAATAGGCACAAGGCCAAATATCAACACAAGGTCAGAATGGCTAAAAGCCATAAAATCACAGAATGGCATAATGCCATGTGCAGTACTGCTAACTGAACCCTATTGGCATGCCAAACTATCCAAACCAATCTTGTTAGGTATACTAGGGCATTGATACTTTGAAATTCTTCAATTTTTAAATTTCAAGTTTTGGAGTCACTATTCACTTCATTGGTTAACAAAAATGTTGACTTTTGCATAGAAAATTGGTGCATCAGTTTTAACACTCCCAATGTACCACATTTTGCATTTAAAACTTGTTGGAATTAATCACCAAATCCATTTCCAAGCTTAGCACTAAGGGGCAGAATTTTCAGTTTTTGTACCATAAGTTTACTGTTCCATTAGGGACTGTTACAGTGGAAATTTGAGGAAATGGTAAACATGAAAGTTGTTCCTTATTTTGTCTAGTTGAATTTCCTTTTTCGAATCACTCCATTTGGAGTTTTTTAGCTCCAGATATGGTCCAAAAACCATAGCTGGCCGGATTTCAAATCTGCAGAATTTACCAAATCTACAGTACAATGAACAGTGAATGCCACTTCCTTGTTGGATAGGTTCTGGCCATAATTTGGGGTAGGTTTCTTCATGAAAGTTGTTTTTCTATATCTCATCTTGTTGCTGTAAAAATATCAGGTCAAATGGACTATTCTACAGTGAGTTATGGCCAAATGAACAGTTATTGTTCATTTGGTCATTCTGCAGAATTTGCTTGCAGGGTATCCAGATTGGGGCCAATTTTTGGTCCACTTGCTTTGGTCTTTTGGGCATGGTTTCTTCAGCAAAATTGTGATATTATGTGTCTAGTTTCATGTCCAATTGGCCAAATACAAATTGAACCTATACAGCCAAAGTTATGGCTGTCCAAGTGGGCTGGACTCACAGCCACCCTGCTGGTTACCCTAGGCAGCCTACCAAATCAGTTTGCAATGCCATAATTCACTTCAAATTATGGTCAACTTCCCTCAAATGGTCACTAATTGACCATTAAAATGTTCACTCACTATTACATAAGTGGAACTCAAATTTCCCTCAAAACCCTAATTCCTAAGTTCTCAAATCTTACAATATGCATGCCATTAAGGTTTTTAATTCACTTATATACATCAAGGGACATCCCTAGATTTTAATTCCATTCAAAGCCATCAAACTCAAGAAAATTCATGGCTGTCAAAAATTTGAAGAAACTCTAACATGTATAATTTGCTTCAAATTTTACAATTCCTTAACTTAAATTGATGTTCTAACAAGAATTAAAAGAGTGAGAGAGAAAAATATGGCACTAACCTTGTTGGAGCTAATTTCAAGCTTATAAGAACTCTTCTTTTACTCTTCCTTTTGCTCTCAAAAACTTCACCAAGCTGAAATATCAAGGTTTTATGTTGACACTTAGAGTTTTTGTTGAAAGAAAGCTAGGGAAAATGAAGATTTAGAAAGTTTGTTAATGGAGGAGTAAGGGAGGAGGTGTAGGACGTTTTGAAGAAGAAGAAAAGGGCTGCTGTTTTTTTCACTTCAATTTTCTGCCCATTTGACTCATTTTAATTGGTTTATGGACATGTGTCACAAGGTGATTTGGTGAGAGTGCTTAGTGACATAAGCATGAGGTCAAAATTGCAATTTTAATTCATTTTCTTTTCTTTTCTTTGCTACTCATTTTCAATTCAATTTTTAGCAATATTTATTCACATTTTATGTCATAATAATTATTTACTTAACTAGACAAGTCGGCCAAAAATCGTCTCTGAAGACGAAATGACCAAAATGCCCTCCGTTTGGCTTAACGGGTCAAAATTGTCTGTACCGATTGAAAAATTTTTCTAAATATTTTCTTGGCATTCTAATGCCATAGGAACCTCAATGACCCTTCTCTGGAGTCCCAAAAATTATTTTATGAATTTTTACTAGGGTCTAGGGCTCCTAGTTGTGAGAACCGTAACTTCCCTCTGGGTTACCTGTCGCTTGGGCACCGGCTCATTTGACTTAGTTGTATTTTATTTCTAAAATTTTTCCTAAATTTTTCTTATTAATATTTGAGTTAATTATGGTTCCTTACTTTAGTTTAAATATTTTTCCGGATGTTCTAGCTGTCCGGGACACCGATTCAGAAAAGAGAATGTACGGAGTTGATACTGAGGAGGGTGTTACAACTCTTCCTCTAATTTAAATTTCGTCCTCGAAATTTACCTGATGCAAACAGTTGAGGGAACTGTTGCCTCATCGTCTCTTCACTTTCCCAAGTTGCCTCCTCGGTGTTGTGGTGCCTCCAAAGCACTTTCACCAGTGGAATCCGCTTATTCCTCAATTCTTTTACTTCCCGAGCCAGGATCCGTAGAGGTTCTTTTTCATATGTCAAATCCGGTTGTATTTTAATTTCTTCCCTGGAGATGACATGTGAAGGATCTGAGCGATATCTTCTTAGCACAGATACGTGGAACACATTGTGGATCTTGTCCATTTCGGTGGTAAAGCCTTTGTAGGCCACTGGACCCACACGTTCAATGACTTCATATGGGCCAATGAACCTAGGGCTTAACTTACCTTTTCTTCCAAACCTCAATACCTTTTTCCACGGTGACACCTTGAGGAACACTTTGTCGCCAACCGCATATTCTATTTCTTTTCTCTTCAGGTCGGCATAAGATTTCTGTCTGTCTGAGGCAACCTTCAGATTGGTTTTGATTAGTTTCACTTTCTCCTCAGTCTGTTTCACCAGGTCTGGCCCTACCAGTTTGTCTTCACCCAATTCAGTCCAGCACACTGGAGTTCTACATTTTCTCCCATACAGTGCTTCATACGGGGCCATTTGGATGCTAGCTTCGTAACTATTGTTGTATGCAAATTCTGCCAGTGGGAGGTATCTATCCCAACTTCCCTCAAACTCAATGACACAACTCCTCAGCATATCCTCAAGCACTTGACATATATTTCATGTTATTATTATCATTTTAGTTCAATATTTGTATCAATTTCATTGGTTTCAATTGTTTACCTGGATTACTCTTTCTGATTGCCCATCCATCTGAGGATGGAAGGCTGTGTTGAAGTGGAGTTTTGTACCCAAGGATTCATGCAACTTCTTCCAAAATCTCGATGTAAACCTTGGGTCTCGATCAGATATGATGGAAAGTGGAATTCCATGCAGTCTAACTATCTCACTGATATACAACTCTGCTAACTTCTCCAGTGAGTAGTCAGTCCTAATCGGCGAAAGTGTCTCGACCGTCAATCTATCCACTATCACCCATACTGCATCATGTTTCTTCTGGGTGAGAGGTAGACCACTTACAAAATCCATGGTGACCGATCCCATTTCCATTCAGGCATGCGTATAGGCTGTAGCAAACCTGATGGAACTTGATGTTCTGCCTTGACTTGCTGACATGTTAAGCATTTAGTCACATAGTCAGCTATGTCCTTCTTCATACCAGGCCACCAATATTGAAGCTTCAGATCATGATACATCTTTGTACTTCCTGGGTGCATAGCATATACACTGGTGTGTGCCTCTTTTAGAATACTGGCCTTCAATTCCCCATCATCTGGTACACACAGTCTTCCTTTGTAGTACAGACACCCATCTGCTTTCATCTCATAGTCAGTTGCTTTTCCCTCTGAGATTTTGCTCATAATAGCCATCAGCTTCTCATCTACCTTCTGCCCATCTAAAATCTGCTATAACAGGTTTGGCCTCACTTGCAACTCAGCCAAAATAGCTCCATCTCGAACCAAGGATAGACGGGCATTCAATGATCTCAAAGCTGTCATGGATTTTCTGCTCAAAGCATCAGCAACTACATTTGCCTTCCCAGGATGGTAGTCAATTACACAATCATAGTCCTTCAGGAACTCAATCCACCGTCTTTTTCTAAGGTTGAGCTCCTTCTGGGTTGGCAAGTATTTTAGGCTTTTGTGGTCTGTGTAAATGTAGCACTTTTCACCATATAAGTAGTGCTTCCATATCTTTAGTGCGAAGATAATTGCTGCAAGCTCTAGATCATGGGTAGGGTAATTCTGTTCATGTGGCCTTAGCTGCCTGGAAGCATAAGCGACCACCTTCCCCTCTTGCATCAATACACACCCTAACCCATTATGAGAGGCATCACTGTAGACCACAAAGTCCTTTCCTGACACTGGCTGTGTTAACACTAGTGCCTCTGTCCACATAGCCTTCAACTTCTCAAAACTGGTCTGACACTTGTCATTCCAGTCAAATCTGACATTCTTGTGTAACAACTTGGTCATTGGAGCAGCTATTAAGGAAAATCCCTTCACAAATCTTCTGTAATACCCAGTTAGCCCCAAGAAACTTCTGACCTCAGTTGTATTCCTGGGAGGCTTCCATTCCATTACTGCTTCTATTTTCTTGGGATCCACCCTAATCCCATCAGCTGACACTATGTGTCTAAGGAATGCAATCTCATTCAACCAAAAGTCGCACTTGGACAACTTAGCATACAGCTTCTTTTCTCTCGTGGTTTGCGAACAATCCTCAAATGCTCATCATGTTCTTCCCGGTCTTGGAATACACCAAAATATCATCAATAAAGACCACTACGAACCGATCTAAGTGTGGTTGGAAGATACGGTTCATAAGGTCCATGAATGCATTGGTGCATTTGTTAGGCCAAAGGGCATCACTAGGAACTCATATTGCCCATATCGGGTCTGAATGCGATCTTTGGCACATTTGCATCCTTCACCCTCAATCGATGATACCTCGATGCGAGATCAATTTTAGAAAATACTGCTCCCTTCAATGATCAAACAGATCATCAATTCTAGGCAACGGATATTTGTTCTTTACTGTCACTTTATTCAACTGCCGGTAATCAATACAAAGCCTCAAAGTCCAATCCTTCTATTTCACAAACAGCACTGTAGCTCCCAATGGTGACACACTGGGGTGTATGAACCCCTTATCCAGCAACTCTTGCAACTGAGTTTTCAACTCCCTCAATTCAGTGGGTGCCATCCTATAAGGAGCAATGGAAATGGGTGCTGTACCCGGCAGTGTCTCAATAGCAAATTCAACTTCCCTTTCTGGTGGCAAACCAGGCAACTCTTCAGGAAATACCTCTGGGAAGTCTCTTACTGTGGGTATATCACTCAGGTTTGGCTTAGCCTGCCTAGTATCCACCACATGTGCTAGGTAGGCTTCACAGCCTTTTCTCATCAGTTTTCTTGCAGCTATGGCTGAGATAACATTGGACAGGAAATCTGTCCTTTCACCCACAACAGTGATCTCATTACCCTCAGAAGTTTTCAGAGAAATTCTCTTCAATTTGCAATCAACTATTGCCTGATGACGTGACAACCAGTCCATTCCCAAAATCACGTCGAACTCGTGGAAGGGCAACTCAATCAGGTTTGCCAAGAATTCATACCCCTGAATCCTTAATGGGCAACCCTTGTACATTTTGTTCACTACTACACTGTGGCCCAATGGATTAGTGACCAGAATGTCTTGGTCACTCTCCCCTACTAGTATCCCCCTTTCTACGGGTAGGTTGATGCAGATGTATGAATGAGTGGATCCTGGATCCACTAATGCATGCATAGATGTAGTGTAGAGGACGAACGTACCCACGATGACATCCGGGCATCTTGCTCCTCCCGAGCTCTCAAGGCATAAGCTCGGTAGGTGGTGCATTATTAGGCCTCTCTGTGGCTTAGATGCAGCCTCGTGATGGTCCCAACTGCGTCAGTTGCGGATTTCCTACCCCTTTGTGGTGCGGGAGGCGGTGCATGCGCTTGTGTTGGAGCAGCTGTAGTAGTTCTACGTGGGCAATTCTTCAACTGATGCTCTGTTGACCCACACCTTAAGCAGGCACCAGTCACTCTCCAACACTCCCCCTTGTGCCACTTCAAGCAGTGTGGACATGCAAAAGATGCTGGGGCTGGTCCCCTAAACCCCATCCACAGAGGCGCCACCGATGGTGTGGGTGACCTCTCCTAGGGGTAGCGTGGCTGGGCCCCGAGATGACCACGACCTTGTGGCTGACCTGAACTCTGTGCAGGTGGACCCTTGAACTTCTTCCCAAATGCAGGAGATGAACTAGACTGACCTGGGCCCCTCTTCTGCTGTCTCTCTCTTCTGGTCTGCTCACTTATTCTAACCTTTTCAACTTTTATTGTAGCTTCCACTAACTTGGTGAAGTTGGTGATTCCCAAGGCAGTGATCATGAGCTTTATATTGTCATTTAGTCCCTCTTCAAATCTCTTACACCTCTCAGCTTCATTAGGGACTATCTCCCTTCCATAGCGGCTCAATCTAACGAATTCCTTTTCATAATCGGCCACTGACAACTGTCTCTGCCTCATATTAATGAACTCTCTTCTTCTCTCTTCCAGGTATACACTACCCACATATTTCTTCTTGAATTCTGAGAGAAAGAAGTCCCAAGTTACTATTTCTGGCTGTACTTCACTGGACACAGTATCCCACCATTCATATGCATCGTCATGTAGCAGGGATACAACAGCTTCTAGATTTTGCTCTAGAGTGCAGTGGAGTTGTTTTAAAACTCTGCCTGTTCTGTTCAACTAATTTTCGTCTGCAACAGAATCATCTTCTCTCTTGCCAAAGAAGTCCACTGCTCCAAACTTTCTCAATTTTTCCAGGTGTGATTTTAGTTGTGGAGGTGGTGGTGGTGGTGGTGCTGGCATTACCCCAGCCATTTGTCTGAAGAATTCGGCCATTTGATGGAACATTGCCTGTGGAGGCTGAACAGGCTCTGCTTGAGCTGGCGGAGCAGGTTCTCCCATACCCCCAGTCTCAGCTACTGCAGGTGGAGCATGACTCTCCACTTCCTCCTCAACTGCCCTCTGAGATGTGTGGTCCATATCCTATTCAAAATAAGAAAGACAAACAGATCTGCATTAGTGTCACCTCGACTCTTACAAATGCAATGCATGGTATGGACTTAATCTAGGCCCAGAAACGCCTAAACTGTGCTCTGATACCACTAAATGTGACACCCCTTACCCGTGTACAGTATATCCGAGTAAGCAATGTCACATGGTGTATCGGCACACTCTATTTTACCTTAATCAATTTTTGTCGTAGTTTTGAATATAATTTATGAAATATAATTTATTTAAGCCATTTATCGAAATTATATTTTATTTGAGGTTCCGAAAATTTTATAGAAAATCCGGCAGAGTACCGGCTAAAAATGGAGAAAACAGTTCTTCGGAACCTGGGAAAAACACTTCCAAAATCATTTCCAAACAATCCCAACTCCATTTATCAACAAAGTCTCAGAACGATTTTATCAACCTTTCCATTTCTCAAACATTCATCTCATGTAATAATCAAGTACAATTCACAGATAGATATTCACATTTTCCATTCACAAACACAATTTTCATTATTTACATGAACATCAAAATACATTACATAAGTTCAAATACATATGAGAAAATAGAAATTAGTTACAAAATATCAAAATGAAATCTAGTGTCCTACCAATGCACTATGGATGGTGAGGTGACACGGACACTATGCAGAGCTGCAGGAGATCTCACCCAGTCTGCAGTCTACTGGGCTCTCGATTAGTATCTCCAAAACCTACGTGTGGCAAAAGCAACGCGCTAAGCAATAATGCTTAGTGGTGCAATAATAAAATAAAAGAAAATAGCAGAAAATAAATATGTATTGAATGTATATGTCTTATTTGTTTTGTATTTGTTATGTTCATTTATTTCATTAACTTTGTCCATTTTCATTCATTTGGTTGCCCAAGTAACCTATACTGGACGACTGGACTGGATAAACGGGTAAACTGGCACTGGGTATCTAGTACCTCGGGCCGTCACACCATCGGTCACATGTGCATCTCCCGGTGTGCAATGAGCAGCTAATAATTTGTAATGACAATAGGCACAAGGCCAAATATCAACACAAGGTCAGAATGGCTAAAAGCCATAAAATCACAGAATGGCATAATGCCATGTGCAGTACTGCTAACTGAACACTATTGGCATGCCAAACTATCCAAACCAATCTTGTTAGGTATACTAGGGCATTGATACTTTGAAATTCTTCAATTTTTAAATTTCAAGTTTTGGAGTCACTATTCACTTCATTGGTCAACAAAAATGTTGACTTTTGCATAGAAAATAGGTGCATCGGTTTTAACACTCCCAATGTACCACATTTTGCATTTAAAACTTATTGGAATTAATCACCAAATCCATTTCCAAGCTTAGCACTAAGGGGCAGAATTTTCAGTTTTTGTACCATAAGTTTACTGTTCCATTAGGGACTATTACAGTGGAAATTTGAGGAAATGGTAAACATGAAAGTTGTTCCTTATTTTGTCTAGTTGAATTTATTTTTTTGAATCACTCCATTTGGAGTTTTGTAGCTCTAGATATGGTCCAAAAACCACAGCTGGCCGGATTTCAAATCTGCAGAATTTACCAAATCTACAGTACAATGAACAGTGAATGCCACTACCTTGTTGGATAGGTTCTGGTCATAATTTGGGGTAGGTTTCTTCATAAAAGTTGTTTGTCTATATCTCATCTTGTTGCTGTAAAAATTTCAGGTCAAATATACCATTCTACAGTGAGTTATGGCTAAATGAACAGTTACTATTCATTTGGTCATTTTGCAGAATTTGCTTGCAGGGTATCCGGATTGGGGCAATTTTTTGGTCCACTTGCTTTGGTCTTTTGGGCATGGTTTCTTCAGAAAAATTGTGCCATTATGTGTCTAGTTTCATGTCCAATTGGCCAAATACCAATTGAACCTACACAGCCAAAGTTATGGCTGTCCAAGTGGGCTGGACTCACAGCCACCCTGCTGGTTACCCTAGGCAGCCTACCAAATCAGTTTGCAATGCCATAATTCACTTCAAATTATGGTCAACTTCCCTCAAATGGTCACTAATTGACCATTAAAATGTTCACTCACCATTACATAAGTGGAACTCAAATTTCCCTCAAAACCCTAATTCCTAAGTTCTCAAATCTTACAATATGCATGCCATTAAGGTTTTTAATTCACTTATATACATCAAGGGACATCCCTAGATTTTAATTCCATTCAAAGCCATCAAACTCAAGAAAATTCATGGCTGTCAAAAATTTGAAGAAACTCTAACATGTATAATTTGCTTCAAATTTTACAATTCCTTAACTTAAATTGATGTTCTAACAAGAATTAAAAGAGTGAGAGAGAAAAATATGGCACTAACCATGTTGGAGCTAATTTACTCTTCCTTTTGCTCCCAAAAACTTCACAAAGCTGAAATATCAAGGTTTTATGTTGACACTTAGAGTTTCTGTTGAAAGAAAGCTAGGGAAAATGAAGATTTAGAAAGTTTGTTAATGGAGGAGTAAGGGAGGAGGTGTAGGACGTTTTGAAGAAGAAGAAAAGGGCTGCTATTTTTTTCACTTCAATTTTCTGCCCATTTGACTCATTTTAATTGGTTTATGGACATGTGTCATAAGGTGATTTGGTGAGAGTGCTTAGTGACATAAGCATGAGGTCAAAATTGCAATTTTAATTCATTTTCTTTTCTTTTCTTTGCTACTCATTTTCAATTCAATATTTAGCAATATTTATTCACATTTTATGTCATAATAATTATTTACTTAACTGGACAAGTCGGCCAAAAATCGTCTCTGAAGACGAAATGACCAAAATGCCCTCCGTTTGGCTTAACGGGTCAAAATTGTCTGTACCGATTGAAAAATTTTTCTAAATATTTTCTTGGCATTCTAATGCCATAGGAACCTCAATGACCCTTCTCTAGAGTCCCAAAAATTATTTTATGAATTTTTCCCTGGGTCTAGGGCTCCTAGTTGCGAGCGCAACTTCCCTCCTGGTTACACTGTCAGGCACGGCCCATTTCACTTAGTTGTATTTTATTTCTAAAATTTTTCCTAAATTTTTCTTATTAATATTTGAGTTAATTATGGTTCCTTACTTTAGTTTAAATATTTTTTCGGACGTTCTAGCTGTCCGGACCGACACCGGTTACCGGAACAGTAGAATGTACGGAGTTGATACAGGGGAGGGTGTTACATAGTCATATGGAAATTTGTCACAAAATTCCTAAATGACTCAGGAAGGGACTGAAGGATCAAATCCGTCTACAGTTGGAAATCCATGTTAAAGTCAATGTCACACCCTACCCCTCTGTAAGGCATAACATGATCCCGTAGTATACCTAAAGAATTACCAACTTCGCCTACTGATAATCCATTAAATACACTACAAGAGATTTTTAAAAACTTTTCTTACTTCTTTTACAGTGGTGAGCACTATTTACAGGTGTTAAAAACCTTTTTGAACTGAATTGAAATAGCTAACTCATTTGGACTATTAGTAATTTCTGTAAAAATTTTGGCAGAGTGCCATCTATATTTTGGATAAAACAGTTCTTCAGAAAACCTGTAAAAAGAACTTCAATATTTTTCTCAATCTCAACTCCAACAATTAAACAACACAATATATTTCTCAACTCAATCCACAATAGTTTTTCAAAGACTCAGATAAAAGAAATACAGTACAATTTTTACAAGTCAAAATAACTCATAATTTATTTTACAACTTCAATGTATAATTTTAATTTACAACTGCTCAAAACCAAAAACAATATATACATATAGTGAATATACATTACAGTACAAAATGCAAAATGTGGTATACTCATTAGACCCGATAATCTCTCGCTGGATGTACTAGCAGCCTAGTCTACTGCCCTGTCCGTCTGTCTACACGCATGATAATGAAAAGCTATCATTTGAGACAATGTCTCAGTGGTGCACAACATTAACCAATAAAATTTTAAATCACAATTGATAAGTCATATAAAGAGTGGATACTTAAAACCATAGTTAAATTCAAGACAATAATTGTCACAAGGAATTTAAACTCTATTTCACAATATCACAATAAATCTCAATAATCAAAACATAGTTAAATTCAAAAGACAGTGATAAGAATTTAAACTCTATTTCACAATCTTACAATACGTATCAATAAATCACACACAGCTTAAAATCATGTTCCAAAGTTCAATTCATCCCAACAGCCGTTGGCTAATGAGGAATAACATAGCTAGCTAGCAAAAATATGAGTACTCATTCTATTCGTCCTCAACAGGCACACACCTCATCACTTCAGCCAGAGAGGGAATTCAATTCATCCCACTAGACAAGCTAGCGAGGAATACAATCAATATACATGATAGCTGTGGTTTCAAACCATTTACAGTGCTTTTCAATCAATAAGTATCCATCAAATATCATTCAAACAATTTTTCACAGTTTCACAATTTAAAACAATAATATACAAATAGTCATAATTTATTTCAGTTGAAAATAATTCAAAAGAAATAACTGTTGTGCACAAACCTCTGATAATTGTCTCCTGGTCTTGACTCATTGTTTCCTTCCCTTTCCCTGAGTCTTTGCTAACTGAGAAACACAATTTGAAGTGTTTCAGTATTTAATTAAACTATCTCTAACGATAATGCTTGATAAGTAATTCACTGAATGCTATTATTTGCTTAATCAACCTAATATATCGACCCTCGATGTGTTCTAGGAAAATTAGGTTTTAATGTTACTAATATGTCACATTCGATAGTCTTTTAGGGTTGGCACCTGTTACCAAATTCATTTCCGTGTATACTGCATTTTCTTGCAATTTGCTGAATTCCGAGATACTAGTTTGACGTAGCCGGACGACCTAGTTCCCTCGGTTTTCAGGTTTCGGTCAAAACTAAAAACTTGTAGATCTATGTCTTATTGCACGCGGGGCAAAATTTCAGGTCATTCTGAGTTATGTAGACCAAGTTATGGTCATTTTACTATTACTGGTCAAATTGCACCAAAATTGGTCATTTTAGGTCATTTTAGGTCAATTTTGGTTCGGCCAGTTTTTGGACCCGAACTTGTGCAAGCTTTTTGACTTGCTTATGGTCATTTCTGGGCTTTGGTGTCTTCATAAGACTTGTAGATATGGGTCTTAACTATTCATGGTTAAAATTTTAGGTCAATTGGACCTGTTTTGAGTGAGTTATGGCCTAAACACTAACTGCTGCCCAAATGGTCAATTTTCAGGCCTTATTTGCACTTAATCCGGATTTGGTCATTTTTCAAGCTACCTTGCAAGCAGAATTTTGGCAAGCTTCCTTCATGAAAGTTGGCACATTTTGTGCCTAGTTTCACCTCCAATTGGTCTCATACCAATTGGAGCACACACTTAAGGTTCTAAGCCCAAAACCCAAACTGCCTTATTACATTTCCTTCATACACATCAAAGACCACTTTTAACACTTACCAAACTCAACATTCAAGGCAATTCTAGTTGTACCATGACATAAACATAATTCACAACATATTATAGGTCATTTTGACAGCTTACAACTACATTCAACATACACCATAAAGTGCAGAATTTTTCAAACCCAATTTACAACAATTCAATCACCTAACCATAACACTTTTACATGTCCAACCTCACACCATCATACATACACTCAAACTGCCATAACAACTAACATAATTCAACATTAATATTCCATAATCCAAACATGAAATAACATCCTTATGGTTCACCAAACCAGGCTTGTCACACCCTACTCCCCTGTAAGATGTAACATGATCCCGTAGTACACCTAATGAATTACCGTACTTCGCCTACCGATAACCCATTAGATATACTACAAGGGATTTTAAAACAATTTTCGTGAAATTTAAGTCATAGATTAAAATCTAGTGTTAAAAATTTTTTTCAAAATTTCGGCAAAGTGCTGGCTGTATTTTGAGAAAACAGTTCTTCAATCCTGCAAAAGAAATTGCTCCCAATATGTTTTCTCAAATACAACTCCAATAACTTCATTTCAATTCACAATTCAAATCTCAATAACAATTAATTCATTTTCAAACTAATCCCATCATAAAGAAACATTTCATTGATTACAAGACTCAAAATTTATATTACAAAACTATTCAAGTAAATGAAATCTCAATTTACATTTACAATAATTTACATTTAATTACACACCAAAATAGTTTACAAGAGTTTTTACACAACTGCTCACATAATTTACATACATATTATTACATACATACATCAAAACCCGTGTACATGGGTATACCTGGAGCTGATCTGAATGTCTCTTCAAAGAAGTTTACTCAACTGCTCTATGCTCTTCTTGCTCATGACAAAGATACAAAGCTATCATTGAGTGGTGAACTCAGTTGTGCACAACTATAATTTAAAACATAGTACAATATACATTGACAAAATTTACAGTAAATAATTTGGAAATCTGAATACTCATCAAATTCCAAAACTCAAAATATTCATTGCCAATAATGTGAATCATTTGTATAAAATGACTTCGATCATGTAATTCAATTTATCAACATAACTAACCATTTAGGTAATCCCAACAAAATCAATTATACATAATTCATAATTGAAATCACAATTCTTTACCATTCAAAAACCATTCTGTATCTCAAAAACCATGCTGTATCTCAAAAATCATTCTTTATCTCACTAACTATGCAAGACTAATCCGAAAGGGCCATATTCGATGTGATTCTAACTCCCTATGGTCGGGGAGGTCGAATCAGATTCTAACTCCCTATGGTCAGGGAGGTCGAATCATCGTGCACAGTACCATCACAATAATGAATCTTCCGCAAGGGCCATAACGATAAAATAAACTTAGATCTAACCTCAAATCAGAGGAAAATCTAAGTCTGTGCACGTACCATGTTAATCAAAACACAACTAACTCCATTGTCTTCTCAACAAATGAGAGAGATGGGTAATAACCTAGTCAAGCATCTATAGTGAGATATAAAATAATATCACAATCCTTTTAGTAAGCATAAATCACAATATAATTCGATTCAAAGTCAATTCCAATATCCAATAATTTTTATGCTCATCACAATTCAAATCATAAATTTGCATTTTTCCATGAAAATTACCATCACAATTCAAAACATGTTCTATCACAATTTTCCAAAACATAATTTATTCAATCCACAACAATGCTTAATACTTGTGGAAATACCATTTCACAAAGCTAAATTCATACATACTATAACAATTTCAATAATCATTGAATTAAATCCAATGTTTGACAAACATAATTCATAAGAAAAATATGTCATTTAATCATACAAAATATTCAGAACAAAATCAGTTAAAAACTAGTTGTGCACAAACCTCTGATAACTGTCTCTTGGCTCTGACTCAGTGTTTCCTTCCCTTTCCCTGAGTCTTTGCTAACTGAGAAACACAATTTGAAGTGTTTCAGTACTCATTTAAACTGTCTCTAAGAATAAGGTTCAATAATTAATTTATCGAATTCTATTATTTCCTTAGTCAACTTAATATGTTGACCCTCTATGCATTCTAGGTGAATTAGGTTTCAATGTTACCAATATGTCACATTTTGTAGCCTTTTAGTGTTGGTACATGTTACCCAATTCATTTCCATGTATAGTGCACTTTAGTGCAATTTGTCAGATTCCGGTATACTAATTTGACCTAGCCGGACGACCTAGTTCCCTCGGTTTTCTGGTTTCGGTCAAAACTACAAACTTGTAGATTTATGTCTTATGGAACGCGGGGAAAAATTTCAGGTCATTCTGAGTTATGTAGACCAAGTTATGGTCATTTTACTATTGCTGGTCAAATTGCACCAAAATTGGTCATTTTAGGTCACTTTAGGTCATTTTAGGTTCGGCCAGTTTTTGGATCCGAACTTGTGCAAGCTGTTTGACTTGCTTATGGTCATTTCTGGGCTTTGATGTCTTCATAAGACTTGTAGATATGGGTCTTAACTATTCATGGTTAAAATTTCAGGTCAATTGGACCCGTTTTGAGTGAGTTATGGCCTAAACACTAACTGCTGCGCAAATGGTCAATTTTCAGGCCTTATTTGCACTTAATCCAGATTTGGTCATTTTTCAAGCTATCTTGCAAGCAGAATTTTGGCAAGCTTCCTTCATGAAAGTTCGCACATTTTGTGCCTAGTTTCACCTCCAATTGGTCTCATACCAATTGGAGCTACACACTTAAAGTTATAGGCCTAAAACTCAAACTGCCTTATTGAAATTCTTGCATACACATCAAGCATCACTTTTAACACTCACCAAACTTAACCTTCAAACCAATTCTGGTTGTACCACAACCTAAACATAATTCACAACACATTATAGGTCATTTTGGCAGCTTACAATTACATTCAACATACACCAACAAGTGCAGAATTTTTCAATCCAATTTACAACAATTCCATCACCTTTTTATGCTCATTTACATGTCCCACTTCACACCACCTTACACACACTCAAACTGCCATAACAACCAACACATTTTAACATCATTATTCCATAAACCAAGCATGAATTCCAGCATTCTTCAAGAGCTAACAAACTGCCACAATGGTACACTTACATTCCATTACTTTCCAAGCTTTAAATCTCATTTTACATTTACATATACTAAGTATACATCACCCAAACAATTTCCTACACAATATACATTTAATCAATCATTTAATTCACCATTTACAAGCACAAATAAACTGCCTTCAAAGTGTTTCCATGGCTGTCAGAAGTACACTTCTCCATTTAAACATCAAACCTCAAAAATTTCTCCATAATTCAAACACCCATAACATGCTTACAAACTTTAATTAAACAATAATCAAAAACACAAACTTACCACTTTGGAAATTCTTCAAAACCTCACCAAAACTTCTCTTTCTTGCTTCCTACATGCTGCCCATGATGTGTAGAACAAGTTTAATGAAGAACAATTGGAGAAATTGTGGCTTGATCATTAGGAGTGGAGCTTGCATGCAAGGTGTGGCCATGGTGGACAATGGAGAGAAAATTCAATTCGGCAAAGTGAGGATTTGAGAGGAAGAAGAAGACATTAGTGGAGTAATCTGCCCACTTAGTGAATTTTTAATTCCCATAGTGGTCCACTCACCTTAATTAAATCATATTATATGTTTTAATTGATAATTACTCCATTTACCCTCCATTTTTGCTATTTACATTAGGTACCCCTAAATTAATTTTTCATTATATTTTCCAAGTGAAATATTATTTATTTTTAATGGACATTTAGGTCAAAAGACAATTCGGGATGTCAAATGACCACAATGCCCCTGTTCGGGTTGCATTCCTGATTTTTCGGTAACACCGGGTTTTGTCCGTTTTTTGATTTCTCACTTTTCTTTGTACTAATTATTTAATTTTTCTTTGATATTTCTAATAATATTTATACTTCAATAGGGGCCTATTTAAGTCCTAAAAAATATTTTCCAGGGTTCCCCACAGTCCAGGGCTAGTCAACGGTCCACGCTGTGACTTCCCGGTGCGGTCACCCATCGCTAGGGTTCTCGGCTCGCTTAACTTGGTTACATTTCTTTGCTATTATTTTTCCTTTGTTTTTCTTGTATTTTCTTTTCTTGCATTTCATTATTTTATGTCTCCTCACTCATATCGAAGTGTAGTTCTAGGCATCCTAGCTGTCCGGACAACATTGGCCACCGGAACAGTAGAACGCACTACCGAACATAGGGGTGTTACAAGGCTGCCATTTCATGCATTACATTCCCTTAATTTCCAAGCATTCAAATTTCAATACACATTCACATATACTAAGTATACATCACCCAAATAATTTCCTACACAATATACATTTAATCAATCCTTTAATTCACCATTTACAAGTAAAAATAAACTATCTTCAAGGTGTTTCCATGGCTGCCAAAAGTACACTTTGCCCTTCAACATCAAACCTCAAAAATTTCTCCATAAATCAAACACCCATAACATGCTTACAAACTTTAACAAAGCAATATTCAAAAACATAAACTTACCTATTGTTGGGACTTGTTAAATATGCACTAAACTCCCTTGATTTTGGTATCTACTTCTTCCTTGTGAGGTGGGGATCAAAATTAATGAAGAAGCTTTGGTGTTTGGAGGTGAAATGGAGGAGATGATGAAGCTTGAATCACATACGGCAATGGAGGTTTTGGTGAGTGTTCTTTAGGCATGGATGGAAGGAAGGTTGAAGATGAAGTGTGAGTGGGACTAATCTGCCCACTTAAGATTAAATTTAATCCATAGTGCTCCACTCACCAATTATAAACTATATTATATGTTTAAATGTGTTAATTACTCCATTTACACTCCATTTTTGCTATTTACATTAGGTACCACTAAATTAATTTTTCATGACATTTTCCAAATATAATATCATGTATTTTCAATGGACATTTAGGTCAAAAGACAACTCGGGGTGTTAAATGACCACAATGCCCCTATTCGGGTTGCATTCCCGATTTTTCGGTAACACCGGGTTTTGTCCGTTTTTCGATTTCTCACTTTTCCTTGTACTAATTAATTAATTTTTCTTTGATATTTCTAATGATATTTATACTTCAATTGGTGTCTCTTTAAGTCTTAAAATTAATTTCCAAGGTTCCCCGCGGTCCAGGGCTAGTCAACGGTCCACGCCGTGACTTCCCGGTGCGGTCACCCATCGCTAGGGTTCTCGGCTCGCTTAACTTGGTTACATTTCTTTGCTATTATTTTTCCTTTGTTTTTCTTGTATTTTCTTTTCTTGTATTTCATTATTTTATGTCTCCTCACTCGTATCGAAGTGTAGTTCTAGGCATCCTAGTTGTCCGGACAACACTGGCCACCGGAACAGTAGAACGCACTACCGAACATAGGGGTGTTACAGTCAAGATGTTCCAGCTGCTCAATAAGCTGAATCATTTTGTGGACATGATCCCCAACATTTTGTCCCTCAGACATCCTCATGCGAAATAGCTGCCTAGATATCTCATACCTGGCATCCCTGCTATGTTCACCATACAACTCTTGTAGGTGAAGAAGGATCTCACTTGCATATTGCATGTTCTCATGTTGCTTCTATAACTCATTACTCATAGAAGCAAGCATGTAACACTTGGCTCTCATATCATGCTCTTTCCACTCGTCCAAAGTTTCATGTTCCTCTTGAGTGGCCTTTGGAGGTAAGGGACCAGGAACTTGTGAGTCTAGAACATATCCTATATGTTCAAGGTTCAGGATAAGTTTTAAATTTCTTAGCCAATCAGAAAGATTAGGTCATGTCAACCTATTGTGATCAAGTATGCTTGCAAGGATATTGGATGGTGATAGTTGTGGTGTGCTCATTATTATTAAAAAATTAACTGCAGAAAATAACCAGATTAATTAGTAAATATATCATGTATTTAGCCAAAATTATTATGGTCTTTTAATCAAATTAGTCCTCCCACTAACTTAGTGAATCCTACACTTCCAAAGTAGAAAACGGAAATCCTAGTTGGATGGATTTCTAGTGGGTGATTGAATTCTTATAGTCTTATTGATCATGCTTAGGCACATCCATTATTGGAATTACAATAAACTGTAAGTGAGCAACTCCTTGCCCATCACATCTTATGTGAGGTTCAATCATTTACCTAGCCCCTAATGCTCAAAATCTCAGGCACATCCATTATTGACTTATCTTGTATTAGTTAAGTTGATCCCATTGAGCCAGTAAACATGCAAATAATTTTAATGTCCTCAGGCACATCCATTATTAGCCACCAAACCATTTACATATTTACAACATCTCATGCTTAACAATTATTCTTAAGAAAATCTCTTAAATTAATTGCATCATATGCAAGTATTTAAAATTTTTTAAAATAATTGCCTCAATGGAGGACCCATGACATAATTACCTTTAATTATACCATTTCCAACTTAATCATTTGTTTGAAAGATTTTGTGGTCGGCCTAATTACTATTGTGGTCTCACTTTGCACATTATCCAATTAGCATGCATATATCATATACTTGCATACATTCCCATACATCTAATGCATACATGGATAGAAAATATAAATATAGTATGATCATGGACTTTCTAATGGATTCAATTCTGAGCATCCAAGAATTGAATCAGGGCATTCCTAGGTGCATTTCATTCATTCATATTATAAGGGTTGCTGAAGGAGTACATAATCAACACTTGATCTTGAATTCCTGCCACTGGTCCCACTAATGCTCTTGACCTCCTTGATCTTCTTGCAATCCAATTACATTATAATCCTTGGCATACCAAGGCGAATTTACAAGAACATGGACTTTAAAGTCCTCAAATAAATGAAATTACAACCCAAAAATATTACAACCTTTATAATACATGCCACCAAAATAAATTAATTAATTTACAACCCAAAGAAAAATAAAAGAAATAAATCCAATCACATTGGTCTTTTATTGTCCATGATCATCCATCATTCATATTACCATTTAACAATTAAATAAAACATGCATACTAAAATTAAATTGAATATCTCATATTCAACTAAAAAATTCAGATTTGAATCTTATTTAACGAAATTTAAAAATTCATATTTGAATCTTATTCAAAACAAATTTAAAAATTCAGATTTGAATCTCATTCAAACAAATTTAAAAATTCAGATTTGAATCTCATTCAACCAAATTTAAAAATTCAAATTTGAATCACATTCAAACAAATTTAAAAATTCAGATTTGAATCAAATTTTAATTATCTGATTGAAACTCCTAATTAAACATTTTAATTAGTCATAGGATGGGCCTTAGATCATACAACAATTGCACATTCAAAACCCAAACACCATGCGCATGCTTAGACTCATCAAACATGGCTAAACCATGCGCACCATCATGCTGATAACCAAGCCGCCACCTTTGTTGGTCCATCCAGCAATGAAACAATCAACTCTTGATCAAATCGCATAATTAAATCACATATTGAACAATCTAAATAGCAAATATAGTGGCTCTGATACCAATTAAAGGAGCGGAAGCATGAAAATTATTAGATTACAACATTGAATTCAAAAATTTTCTTCTAGGGTCTTTATGCATCATGCAAGATTCATTATTTACCTATTGATTTCAATGTTCAATAGCATATTAAAACACTTTTAATATGTATTTGGATCTACATTTGCCATTTAAGATTTTAGAATTAACATATTAATTTATTAGAACCCTAGGTTAATTCAAGAACATGTGCACTAACCTTTTGATACACTGCAGATGTGTTTGGTACCTTTGGGAAGCACCTAGGACCCCAAATGTTGTCCCTTTAGATTGTCCACACTAAGATCACCAATGGCAACCCCTTGAATAGCTTCTAAAGCTTTGCCAACCAATTAGAAAATAGGGATTTGCCTCTAGAGAGGTTATAGATGTATAAAGAACACTAGAAACTATTTCTAGCAATTTTAATTCAAGAGAATATGGGCAATAAGAAGAAGAGAGAGGAGAGCCTCTTTGGGTGGCGGTACATTGAAAGAATAATCAGATTGTTTTTTATTCTTTCACAACATCACATTATATAATTAGGTCATCACTTAAAACCCTTGCCACATGTCATCTTCTGATTGGCTCAGAATTTTAATTGACCTAATCACATTAAGCCAAGTGTCAAAGCTAGATTTAATCTTGACTTTGATTATCTTACATGATTGTAAGACAAATGACAAGCTTATATGGTGCCATGTGTCACCATCTCATGGTGCCACATGCCACTATGTGAAATGACCAAATTACCCTTGTGTTGTAATTTTGAGTTCTAAACCCAAAATAATTATTTCTCCTCTTCTAATCAATTTATATTAAATATAAATTAATTAATTTCTCATAATTAAATTCATATTTAAACACTTTAAATATAAATTTAACTTATACTATACATCCAATAACCTAGATTTGGTTTCAAGTCATGTTAGGGACTTTGCAATCTAATTGAAAACCAAACCTATTTAATTAATCAATTAAACTCTTTAACTAATTAATTAAATCACATTTAACTTGGTGATTACTTGTGTATGTGTGTGACTCACTAGGCTCATCACTAATTGGCAATGAGATATGATATTTCTTAATATCATCAAAACTCTTTCTTACCATAAATGATTTCTCTAAGTCATTTTAGGCATCTCACAGACCATGGTTAACACCTAGTATAGCATGTCATGGCCACCCAATCGGTAATAAGGAATACCTTAAATGAACCTATAATCATATGTTACCATGCACTAGAATCTCTCTGTTATAAAATTCTAATTCGAGCTGGAGTCATGGTTTATGTCAAACCCCATTTGCTATGAATATTATGTTCTCTTTTAATTCTAATTCTTGATTAAAAAGATTTTTCTCATCAGAAACTCTTTTCTGATTAAATCTATCTATCCTGGCCAGGAACTTGAAACCCCAAGAACAATTAAATGAACATAGGATTTTATCCCTATTTACTTAGGGTAACAGATTCCATCTTGATCAACACCTATCTCCATATATAACTAGTAGGAGCCAACACATGCCCATATACCCATACATAGTATAAGTATGAAAGCAGTATCAAACTCAAACTACCTATATACAAGATAACTGCGCTATCTCAGGTCTAAAGATTATATGCACTGATATGATTTATGATAATACATTGACAAGAGTAAACTCCATGTGCTTGTCATAAGTGTCACTGGTTCGGCCTACTTATCACGTATAAGTGCCTATCATGTTTGTTATATGGCATGAGACTCACCATTCCATCTTATTTATATCTCATATAAATACCTTGGGAACAAACATGAATATAATCTTTCTGGATAAGTCATGTCCTGTGTGAAGTATCCTCGATTGTGAACCAATTTATGATACTTTGAACTAGAAATACTATCACTCATATTCTTAACAACTTAAGAATAAAATTTCTAACAAAATATCAATGGACCTTTTCTATTGTACATAAATATATTATGTAAACGGAAAAGTGAAATTGCCTTTTTTATTAATAAAACATGTATAAGATACATACTAAATGATATGCTCTAGGGCATACTACTAACATTAATCTGTTAATTCAAAAATCTTAAATGGCAAATGTAGATCCTAATTCATATTAAAAGTGTTTTAATATGCAATTGAACATTGAAATCAATCAGGCATATAATGAATATTGCATGATGCATGAGGCCTTAGAAGAAAATTTTTGAATTTAATGTTCTAATCAACAATTTTTATGCTTTCGCTCCTTCAATTGGTATCAGAGCCACTATATTTGCCATTTAGATTACTTAATATATGATTTAATTGTGTGATTTGATCATAAGATGATTGATTCATTGCTGGTTGCAAAGACAAATGTGGCGGCATGGTGTTGCTTTGGATATTATGCGCATGGTTGTGCACACCTAGGGTGCGCATAACTTGGGCTTGAGCATGGTCTTGTTTTCAAGGCCCATAATTAGGCCCATGACTAATTAAAATGTTTAATTAGGAGTTTTAATCACACAATTAAATTTTGATTCAAATCTGAATTTTTAAATTTGTTTGAATATGATTCAAATTTGAATTTTTAAATTTGTTTGAATCATATTTAAATATGGATTTTTTAGTTGAATATAAGATATTCAATTTAATTTTAGTATGTATGTTTTATTTAATTGTTAAATGGTGATATGCATGATGGATGATCATGGATAATAAAAGACCAATGTGATTGGATTTATTTCTTTTATTTTTCTTTGGGTTGTAAATAATTAATTTTATTTTGGTGGCATGTATTATAAATGTTGTAATATTTTTGGGTTGTAATTTCATTTATTTGAGGACTTTGAAGTCTATGTTCTTGTAAATTCACCTTGGTATGCCAAGGATTACAATGTAATGGATTGCAAGAAGATCAAGGAGGTCAAGAGCATTGGTGGGACCAGTGGGAGGAATTCAAGATCAAGTGTTGATTATGTACTCCTTCAGTAACTCTTGTAATATGAATGAATGAAATGTACCTAGGAATGCCCTGATTCAATTCTTGGTGGCTCAGAATTGAATCCCTTAGAAAGTCCATGATCATATCATATTTATTGTTTATCCACGTATGCATGAGATGTATGGGAATGTATGCAAGTATATGATATATGCATGCTAATTGGATAATGTGCAAAGTGAGACCATAATAGTAATTAAGCCGACCACAAAATCTTCCAAACAAATGATTAAGTTGGAAATGGTATAATTAAAATAATTATATCATGGGACCTCCATTGAGGCAATTATTTTAAGAAATTTTAAATACTTGCATATGATGCAATTAATTTAAGAGATTTTTCTTAAGAATAATTGTTAAGCATAAGATGTTGTAAATATGTAAATGGTTTAGTGGCCAATAATGGATGTGCCTGAGGATATTAAAATTATTTGCATGTTTACTGGCTTAATGGGATCAACTTAACTAATGCAAGATAAGTCAATAATGGATGTGCCTGAGATTTTGAGCATTAGGGGCTAGGTAAAGGATTGAACCTCACAAGAGCTATGATGGGCAAGGAGTTGCTCACTTACAGTTTATTGTAATTCCAATAATGGATGTGCTTGAGGATGATCAATAAGACTAAAAGAATTCAATCACCCACTAGAAATCCTTCTAACTAGGATTTCCGTTTCCTACTTTGAAAGTGTAGGATTCGCTAAGTTAGTGGGAGGACCAATTTGATTAAAAGACTATAATCATTTTAGTTAATTACATAATATATTTACTAATTAATCTAGTTTTTTTCTACAGTTATTCTTCCGATAATAATGAGTACACAACAACCACCACTATCCAATATCCTTGTGAGCATACTTGATCATAATAGGTTGACAGGACCTAATCTTTCTGATTGGCTAAGAAATTTGAAACTTGTCCTGAACCTTGAACCTATAGGATATGTTCTAGACTCAAATGTTCCAGGTTCCTTACCTCCAGAGGCCACTCAAGAGGAACATGATACTTTGGACAAGTGGAAGGGGCATGATATGAGAGCCAAGTGTTATATGCTTGCTTCTATGAGTAATGAGTTACAAAAGCAGCATGAGAACATGCAGAGTGCAAGTGAGATTCTCCTCCACCTATAAGAGTTGTATGGTGTGTTAGTAATATGCCCTAGAGCATATCATTTAGTATGTATCTTGTATATATTTTTATTAATAAAAGGCATTTTCACTTTTCCGTTTACATAATATATTTATATGTAGTAGAAAAGGTCAATTGATATTTTGTTAGAAATTCTATTCTTAAGTTGTTAAGAATATGAATGACAGTATTTCTAGCATAAAGTATCATAAATAAGTTCACAATCGAGGATACTTCATAATAAAGACATGACTTATCCAGAAAGATTGTAATCATGTTTGTTCCCAAGTTATTTATATGAGATTTAAATAAGATGGAATGGTGAGTCTCATGCCATATAACAAATATGATAGGCACTTATACATGATAAGTAGGTCGAACCAGTGACATTTATGGCAAGCACAGGAAGTTTACTCTTGTCAATGTATTGTCATAAATCATATCAGTGCATATAATACTTAGACCTGAGATAGCACAGTTATCTTGTATATAGGTGGTTTGAGTTTGATACTGTTTTTATACTTGTACTGTGTATGGGTATATGGGCATGTGTTGGTTCATACTAGTTTTATATGGAGGTAGGTGTTGATCAAGATAGAATATGTTACCCTAAGTAAATAGGGATAAAATCCTATGTTTATTTAATTGTTCTTGATGTTTCAAGTTCCTGGCCAGGACAGATAGATTTAATCAGAAAAGAGTTTCTGATGAGAAAATCTTTTTAATCAAGAACTGGAATTAAAAGAGAACATAATATTCATAGCAAATGGGGTTTGACATAAACCATGACTTCAGCTCGAATTGGGATTTTGTAAGAGAGAGATTATAGTGCATGGTAACATATGATTATAAGTTCATTTAAGGTAAACCTTATTACTAATTGGGTGGCCATGGCATGCTATGCTAGGTGTTAACCATAGTCTATGAGGTGCATAAAATGATTTAGAGAAATCATTTATGGTAAGAAAGAGTTCTGATGATATTAAGAGTTGATATCATGTCTCATTGTCAAATAGTGATGAGCCTAGTAAGTCACACACATACACAAGTAATCACTAAATTAAATATAAATTAATTAATTAATTAATTAAAGAGTTTAATTGATTAATTAAATAGGTTTAGTTTGCAATTAAATCGCAAAGTCCCTAGCATGGTTTGAAACCAAATCTAGATTATTGGATGGATGGTATAAGTTAAATTTATATTTAAAGTGTTTAAATATGAATTTAATTAATGAGAAATTAATTAATAGAGATTAATTAATTTATTTATATTTGATAAAAATTGATTAGAAGAAGAGAAATAATTATTTTGAGTTGAGAACTCAAAATTAAGACACAAGGGTATTTTGGTCATTTCACAGGGTAACATGTGGCACCATGAGATGGTGACACATGGCACTACACATAAGCTTGCCATATGTCTTTTAATCATGTAAGATTATCAAAGTCAAGGTTAAATATAGGATTGACACTTAACACAATGTGATTGGGTCAATTAAACCTAGAGCCAATCAGAAGGTGACATGTGGCAAGGGTTTTAAGTGGTGACCTAGCTGTATAAGAGAAAGGATGAAATAACAAAATACAATCTGCTCATTCTCTCTTTGGTGCCGCCACCCTTGGTTACCTCTTCCTCTCTTCTTCTTCATCTCTCAACAATTCAAAGAGATTTGCCAACAATCTCTTGAATTAAAAATACTAGAAATTGTTTCTAGTGTCCTATTTACATCTGTAATCTCTCAAAAGGCAAAACCTGATTTTCTAATTGATTGGAAAAGCTTTAGAAGCTGGTCAAGGGGCTGCCATTGGTGATCATGGTGTAAACAAGCTAGAGGGACAACATCTGGTGTCCTAGGTGCATCCCAAAGGTGTCAAACACACTGCAATGCCTCAAAAAGGTTAGTGCACTTGTTCTTGATCTAATCTAGGGTTCTAATGAATTAATCTGTTAATTCTAAAATCTTAAATGACAAATGTAGATCCAAAATATATTACAAGAGTTTTAATATGCTGTTTATCATTTAAATCAAATAGATAAAAATGAATCTTGCATTATGCATGTGACCCTAGATGAAAAAATTTTGAATTCAATGATCTAAACTTGTGTTTTTCATACTTCTGCTCCTTCATGGTGAGCATAGCAGGAATGCTAGGTATGAGATATCTAGGCAGCTATTTCGCATGAGGATGTCTGAGGGATAGAATGTAAGAGATCATTTCCACAAGATGATTCGGCTTATTGAGCAGCTGGAACATCTTGACTTTCACATGGATTTCCAACTGTAGACGGATTTGATCCTTCAGTCCCTTCCTGAGTCATTTGGGAATTTTGTTACAAATTTCCATATGACTAAGTAGGAATACACCTTGGCTGGTTTACTTAACATGCTGGTTATTGTCCAAAAGAATATGTCGGACAATAAAGGAAAAGAGGTAGCTTTGATTGCATCTTCTTCTGCTGGAAAGTCCAACAAGAAGAAGGGCAATAAGAAAAAGAAACCTTAAGTTCCAGGATCTTCCAAGAAGATAGCCAAACAGAAAAACAAAGATCAAAGCTGACAAAGGCAAGGGAAAGTGTTTCCACTGCCAGAAGGATGGGCACTGGAATAGAAACTGCCCAGAGTATCTTACTTCTTTGAAGGACAAGAAGGATACACCTTCAGAAGGCATGTCTATATCTTGTTATTTAGATGCTGATGATGCTCATAGTTCATCTACAGCTTGGGTTTTAGATATTGGTGCCAATTCTCACATATCTTATAATATGCAGGAACTAGCAAACAGTAGCAGCTTGCATGCTCGAGATGTTAGACTCCGGATTGGTGATGGCTCAACTGTTAAAGCTTTAGCCATAGGATCTAAATCTTTTTACATGTGTGAATATGTTTTGTGTTTGAATAATATTTTGTATGTGCCTGATGCTTTTAAGAACATCATTTCTATATCTAGTTTAACTAGAAATGGTTATAAATTTCAGTTTACAAATGATGTTTGCAATATTTATTTTGGAAATAAATATGTTGGCTTGGGTTATATGCATGTGAAGGAGCGGAAGCATGAAAAACATAAGTTTAGATCATTGAATTCAAAATTTTTCTTCTAGGGTCTCATGCATCATGCAAGATTCATTATTTATCTATTTGATTTCAATGATAAATAGCATATTAAAACAATTTTAATATATTGTTGGATCTACATTTGCCATTTAAGATTTTATAATTAACAGATTAATTCATTAGAACCCTAGATTAAATCAAGAACAAGTGCACTAACCTTTTGATACACTGTAGTTATGTTTGGCACCTTTGGGATGCGCCTAGGACACCAGATGTTGTCCTTTTAGCTTGTCGATACCAAGATCACCAATGGCAGCCCCTTGAATAGCTTCTCAAGCATTTCTAATTAATTAGGAAATTAGGTTTTGCCTTTAGAGATGTTATAGATGCATACAGGACACTAGAAACGATTTCTAAAATTTTTAATTCAAGAGAATGTTGGCAATTCTCTTTGAATTGATGAGAGTTGAAAAGAAGAGAGGAAGAACAAGGCAAGTGTGGTGGCACCTTTGGAAGAAATAGCAGATTGTTATTTTTCTCTTTCATCCTTTCCCTTACATAGCTAGGTCACCACTTAAAACCCTTGCCACATGTCACCTTCTAATTGGCTCTTAGTTTAATTGACCTAATCACATTGTGCCAAGTGTCAAACTTAGATTTAATCTTGACTTTGATCATCTTACATGATTAAAAGACAATTGGCAAGCTAATGTGTAGTGCCATGTGTCACCATCTCATGGTGCCATATGTCACCCTATGAAATGACCAAAATACCCTTGTGAATTTTGAGTTCTCAACCCAAAATAATTTTTTCTTCTTCTAATCAATTTATATCAAATATAAATTAATTAATTAATCTCTATTAATTAATTTCTCATAATTAAATTCATATTTAAATACTTTAAATATAAATTTAACTTATACTATACATCCAATAACCTAGATTTGGTTTCAAGCCATGCTAGGGACTTTGCAATCTAATTGCAAACCAAACCTATTTAATTAATCAATTAAACTCTTTAACTAATTAATTAAATCACATTTAACTTGGTGATTACTTGTGTATGTGTGTGACTCACTAGGCTCATCACTAATTGGCAATGAGATATTATATCAACTCTTAATATCATCAGAACTCTTTCTTTCCATAAATGATTTCTCTAAATCATTTTATGCACCTCATAAACCATGGTTAACACCTAGCATAGCATGCCATGGCCACCCAATCAGTAATAAGGTTTACCTTAAATGAACCTATAATCATATGTTACCATGCACTAGAATCTCTCTGTTACAAAATTCCAATTCGAGCTGGAGTCATGGTTTATGTCAAACCCCATTCCCTATGAATATTATGTTCTCTTTTAATTCCAGTTCTTGATTAAAAAGATTTTCTCATCAGAAACTCTTTTCTGATTAAATCTATTTGTCCTGGCCAGGAACTTGAAACATCAAGAACAATTAAATGAACATAGGATTTTATCCCTATTTACTTAGGGTAACAGATTCCATCTTGATTAACACCTACCTCCATATATAACTAGTAAGAGCCAATACATACCCATATACCCATACACAGTACAAGTATGAAAGCAGTATCAAACTTAAACCACCTATAAACAAGATAACTGTGCTATCTCAGGTCTAAAGATTATATGCATTAATATGATTTATAATAATACATTGACAAAAGTAAACTCCATGTGTTTGTCATAAATGTCACTGGTTTGGCCTACTTATTATGTATAAGTGCCTATCATGTTTGTTATATGGCATGAGACTCACTATTCCATCTTATTTATATCTCATATAAATACATTGGGAACAAACATGAATACAATCTTTCTAGATAAGTCATGTCCTTATTATGAAGTATCCTCGATTGTGAACCTATTTATGATACTTTGTGCTAGAAATACTGTCACTCATATTCTTAACAACTTAAGAATAGAATTTCTAATAAAATATCAATGGACCTTTTTCTATTACACATAAATATATTATATAAATGGAAAAGTGAAAATGCCTTTTATTAATAAAAACATGTACAAGATACATACTAAATGATATGTTCTAGGGCATACTACTAACAATCTCCCACTAGCACTAGAGCCATTCATTACAATATCTTAGACCCATCTTCTCAAGATGTCGATCTAGCTTAATGACATAACCATCTTAATGACATAATCATATATTAATAAAAATGATATGTTTGTGACATAGGCTTAATGAATGGATCAACTGGATTTTCAGCTGATGCTATTTTCCGCATGGCTATATCACCTTGCCCAACTATTTCTCTAATAATGTGGTAGCGCCTTTCTATGTGTTTGGATTTCTAGTGAGATCGGGGTTCATTAGCCTGTATGACTGCTCCATTATTGTCATAGTGAAGTGGAACTGCTAACTCAATGGAAGGAACTACTGCAAGTTCTGTCACGAACTTCTTTATACAATCAGCTTCGTTTGTAGCATCTGATGCAGCAATATAGTCAGCCTCGATAATGGAATTTGCAGTCGTACTCTATTTGAAACTCTTCCAACTGACTGCATCTCCATTACAAATGAACACATATCCAGAGGTAGACTTTCTATCATCGATATCTAATTGAAAATCAGAATCAGTATAACCATTCAATTGCAAGCCACCATCTCCATATATAAAGAATAAATCCTTAGTTCTTCTCAAGTACTTAAGGATATTCTTGACAGCTTTCCAGTGCTCCAAACCTGGATTAGATTGATACTTGCTAGTCAAACTAAGAGCATATGTGATATCCGACCTAGTACACAACATTGCATACATCAAACTTCCAATAGCCGAAGCGTATGGAATCTTGGCCATTTTATCTCTTTCTTTAGGTGTCTTTGGAGACATCTCTTTAGAAAGGTGGATACCATGTCTCACTGGTAACAATCCTCTCTTGGAATCAAGCATGTTAAACCACTTTAACATCTTTTCCAAGTATAGACTTTGGGATAAACTAATTATTCTTTTTGCTCTATCTCTATAGATGTAAATCCCAAGAATATAGGTTGCCTCCCCTAAGTCTTTCATGGAGAATGTATTTGACAACCATACCTTTATAGTTGCCAACATACCTATGTCATTACCCATCAATAGAATATCATCCACATATAAGACAAGGAAGGTTAGCACTATCACTAACCTTCTTATACACACATGGCTTATCCTCATTTTTTATAAAACCAAATGACTTAATGGCTTCATCAAAATGGATGTTCCAACTCCTCGAAGCTTGTTTCAACCCATAAATGGATCGCTTTAGCTTGCATACTTTGGAACCATCTTGAGATTCAAAACCCCTAGGTTGTTCCATAAAAATGTTTTCTTCAATGTATCCATTGAGAAAAGCTGTTTTGACATCCAACAGCCAAATTTCATAATCATAGTATGCAGCTATTGCTAATAGAATCCTAATTGATTTAAGCATGGCAACAGGCGAGAAAGTTCCCTCATAGTCGATTCCTTACCTTTGGCAAAACCCTTTCGCTACTAGCCGTGCTTTATAGGTCTTTACTTTTCCATCAGAACCAATTTTCTTCTTGAAAACCCATTTGTTCCCTATAAGTACAATACCTTTAGGTGGGTCAACAAGCTCTCAAACTTGATTCTTATACATGGAATCAATCTCGAATTTCATAGCATCAATCCATTTTGAAGAGTCTATATCTAATATAGCTTCTTCATAGGTAAGTGGATCATCTCCATGATCTACTTCTTCATGAGTAGAAAACTCTTGTTCTTCTTCATGAAGGAAACCATATCTCACTGGTGGGTGATCTACGAGGAACACTTGTAGATGTTTCATCAATAGGTGTAGGTTGACTAGATAGATCCATATGCATCTGATCTGTTGGTTGGTCAGAATTCTCCAATTCTAACTCTATTTGCCTTTCTTTGCCTCCTTCTTGAACAAACTGTTGTTCAAGAAATGTGGCATCTCTACTTACCACAACCTTTTATGATGTAGGCAAATAAAAATAATATCCAAAACTATCTTTTGGATATCCAACAAATCGACCCTTTTCTGATCTAGTTTCCAATTTATCAGTGTTCAGCTTTTTGATATAAGCTGGACAACCCCAAATCTTAATATGTCTAAGACTTGATTTTCTTCCATGCCATATCTCATAAGGTGTGGAAGATACTGATTTTGATGGAATCCTATTCAGAATATGCAAAGCTGATTCTAATGCAAATCCCCAAAAGGAGATTGGCATATCAGTATAGCTCATCATACTACGTACCATATCCAATAGGGTACGATTTCTCCTTTCAGATACACCATTCAGCTGTGGTGTTTCTGGAAGAGTCAGCTAGGAAACAATGCCATGCTCTCTCAAGTATTCATTAAATTCAGTACTCAAGTATTCACTTCCACGATCTGATCGAAGAGCTTTAATACTCTTTCCTCTTTAATTTTCTACTACAGATTTAAATTCTTTGAACTTTTCAAAGGATTCATGTTTGTATTTCATCAAATATAAATGCCCAAATCTTGATTTATCATCAGTAAAAGTAATAAAGTAATGAAAACCACCTCTAGCCATTTCTTTAAATGGACCACATACATCACTATGTATTAGGTTCAAAATATTTTCAGCTCTTAGCCCTTGTCCTACAAAGGGTGATCTAGTCATTTTGCCCTGAAGGCAAGATTCATAAGTTGGAGTAGGCTCAGAGCCCAATCAAGATAAAATCCCCATTTTCTCCAGTTTTGCATTTCTATCTTCTGCAACATAACCTAACCTTAAGTGCCAAATATATTTTAAACTTGAGTTGATTTTCACCATGGCATTGCATTCATTTAGATCACTTGCATTCAATTTGTGTTTGTCATTATTATCCAAATAATAAAGACCATCATTCATATAATCCGAGCCAACATATTTATTTCCAAAATAAATATTGCAAACATTATCTGTGAACTGAAATTCATAACCATCTCTAGTCAAACTAGATATCGAAATGATGTTCTTAAAAGCATCAGGTACATATAAAATATTATTCAAACACAAAACATGTCCAGACGTATTAAAAGATTTAGATCCTATGGCTAAAGCTTCAACAGTTAAGCTATCGCCAATCCGAAGTCTAACATCTCGAGAACGCAAGCTGCTACTATTTGCTAGTTCCTGCATATCATAAGAAATGTGAGAACTGGCACCAGTATCTAAAACCCAAGCTGTAGATGAACTATACGTATCATCAGAATCTAAATAACAAGATTGAAGGAGCGGAAGCGTGAAAAACACAAGATTATACCATTGAATTCAAAAATTTTCACCTAGGGTCACATGCACCATGCAAGATTTATTTTTATCTATTTGATTTCAATGATAAACAACATATTAAAACTCTTTTAATATGTTTTTGGATCTGTATTTGCCATTTAAGATTTTAAAATTAGTCAGATTAATTTTAGAACCCTAGATTAAATCAAGAACGATTACACTAACCTCTTGATGTCTTTGCGTGTCTGCGCCTTTGAGATTCGTCTTGAGGACACGGATGTTGTCCCTCTAGCTTGTCCACACCAAGAACACCTATGGCAGCCCTTGAACAGCTTCTAAAGCCTTTTCTATTAATTAGAAATTCAAGTTCTGCCTTTTAAGCGATTAGAGATGTAAACAGGACACTAGAAACAATTTCTAGTGTTCTTAATTCAAGAGATTGATGGCTAATCTCTTTGAATTGATGAGAGATGAAGAGAAATAGCTGGAGAGGCTCAAAGTGGCGTGACAATTGAGAGGAGAGGCTGCTGGTTATGTTTTCTTTTGATAACCACACTTAAATAGCTAGGTTAACACATTAAACCCTAGCCACATGTCACCTTTTGATTAGCTCTAGGTTTAAGTGACCCAATCACATTGTGCCAAGTGTCAAACCTATATTTAATCTTGATTTTAATCATCTTACATGATTAAAAAACATTTGGCAAGCTTATGTGTTATGCCATGTGTCACCATCTCATGGTGCCACGTGTCACACTGTGAAATGACCAAAATGCCCCTGTGTCTTAATTTTGAGTTCTTAACCCAAAATAATTATTTTCTTCTTCTAATTAATTTATATCAAATATAAATTAATAATTAATCTCTATTAATTAATTTCTCATCAATTAAATTCATATTTAAACACTTTAAATATAAATTTAATTTATACTACACATCTAATAATCTAGATTTGGTTTCAAGTCAAGCTAGGGACTTTGCAATTTAATTGCAAACCAAATCTATTTAATTAATCAATTAAACTCTTTAATTAATTAATTAAATCATATTTAAATAGGTGATAACTTGTGTATGTGTGTGACTTACTAGGCTCATCACTAATTGGCAATGAGACATGATATCAACTCTTAATATCATCAGAACTCTTTCTTACCATAAATGATTTCTCTAAATCATTTTATGAACCTCATAGACCATGGTTAACACATAGCATAGCATGCCATGGCCACCCAATTAGTAATAAGATTTACCTTAAATGAACCTATAATCATATGTTACCATGCACTAGAATCTCTCTGTTACAAAATCCCAACTCAAGCCGAGTCATGGTTTATGTCAAACTCCATTTGCTATGAATATTATGTTCTCTTTTAATTCCAGTTCTTGATTAAAAGATTTTTCTCATCAGAAACTCTTTTCTGAATAAATCTATCTGTCCTGGCCAGGAACTTGAAACATCAAGAACAATTAAATGAACATAGGATTTTATCTCTATTTACTTAGAGGAACAGATTCAATCTTGATCAACACCTACCTCCATATATAACTAGCAGGAGCCAACACATGCCCATATACCCATACATAGTACAAGTATGAAAGCATAATCAAACTCAAACTACCTATATACAAGATAACTGTGCTATCTCAGGTCTAAAGATTATATGCACTGATATGATTTATGACAAAACATTGACAAGAGTAAACTCCATGTGCTTGTCATAAGTGTCACTGGTTCGGCCTACTTATCATTTATAAGTGCCTATCATGTTTGTTATATGGCATGAGACTCACCATTCCATCTTATTTATATCTCATATAAATAACTTGGGAACAAACATGAATACAATCTTTCTGGATAAGTCATGTCCTTATTATGAAGTATCCTCGATTGTGAACCTATTTATGATACTTTGTGCTAGAAATATTGTCACTCATATTCTTAACAACTTAAGAATAATATTTCTAACAAAATATCAATGGACCTTTTCTATTACACATAAATATATTATGTAAACGGAAAAGTGGAAATGCCTTTTATTATTAAAAATATGTACAAGATACATACTAAATGATATGCTCTAGGGCATACTACTAACAATATGGACATACCTTCCAAAGGTGTATCCTTTTTGTCCTTCAGAGAAGCAAGATACCCTGGGTAGTTCCTTTTCCAGTGCCCATCCTGCTGGCAATGGAAACACTTTCCTTTGCCTCCATCAGCTTTAGTCTTCCCTTTCTGTTTAGCTATTTTCTTAGAAGGACCAGGAATCTGAGGTTTCTTTTTCTTGCTGCCCTTCTTCTTATTGGACTTTCCAACAGAAGACGATGCAATTTAAGCTACCACTTTTCCTTTATTGCCCGGCATATTCTTTTGGGCAATAACCAGCATGTTGAGTAAACCAGCCAAGGTGCATTCTTGCTTAATCATATGGAAATTTGTCACAAAATTCCCAAATGACTCAGGAAGGGACTGAAGGATCAAATCTGTCTGCAGTTGGAAATCCATGTGATAGTTAAGATGTTCCAACTGCTTAATCAGCCGAATCATCTTGTGGACATGATCCCCAACATTCTGTCCCTCAGACATCCTCATGTGGAACAACTGTTAAGATATCTCATACCTAGCATTCCTGCTGTGCTCACCATACAACTCTTGTAGGTGAAGGAGGATCTCACTCGCACTCTGCATGTTCTCATACTGCTTTTGTAACTCATTACTCATAGAAGCAAGCTTGTAACACTTGGCTCTCATATCATGCTCCTTCTACTTGTCCGAAGTTTCATGTTCCTCTTTAGTGGCCTCTGGAGGTAAGGGACCAGGAATATTTGAGTCTAGAACATATCCTATATGTTCAAGGTTCAGGACAAGTTTCAAATTTCTTAGCCAATCAGATAGATTAGATCCTGTCAACTTATTGCGATCAAGTATGCTTGCAAGGATATTGGATGGTGGTGGTTGTGGTGTGCTCATTATTATTAGAAAATTAACTGTAGAAAATAACTAGATTAATTAGTAAATATATCATGTGATTAACCAAAATGATTGTGGTCTTTTAATCAAATTGGTCCTCCCACTAACTTAGCGAATCCTACACTTCCAAAGTAGAAAATGGAAATCCTAGTTGGATGGATTTATAGTGGGTGATTGAATTCTTATAATCCTATTGATCATCCTCAGGTACATCCATTATTGGAATTACAATAAACTATAAGTGAGCGACTCCTTGCCCATCACATCTCATATGAGGTTCAATCTTTTACCTAGCCCCTAATGCTCAAAATCTCAGGTACATCCATTATTAACTTATCTTGCATTAGTTAAGTTGATCCCATTGAGCCAGTAAACATGCAAATAATTTTAATGTCCTCAGGTACATCCAATATTGGCCACCAAACCATTTACATATTTATAACATCTCATGCTTAACAATTCTTCTTCATGAAGGAAACCATATCTCACTGGTGGGTGAGATACCCTGGTTGATCTACGACGAACAGTTGTAGATGTTTCATCAATAGGTGTAGGTTGACTAGATAGATCCATATCCATCTGATCTGTTGGTTGGTTAGAATTCTCCAATTCTAACTCTATTTGCCTTCCTTTGCCTCCTTCTTGAACAAACTATTGTTCAAGAAATGTGGCATCTCTACTTACCACAACCTTTTGTGATGTAGGCAAAAAAAATAATATCCAAAATTATCTTTTGGATATCCAACAAATTGACCCTTTTCTGATCTGGTTTCCAATTTATCAGTGTTCAACTTTTTGATATAAGCTGGACAACCCCAAATCTTAATATGCTTAAGACTTGGTTTTCTTCCATGCCATATCTCATAAGGTGTGGAAGATACTGATTTTGATGGATTCCTATTAAGAATATGCAAAGCTGATTCTAATGCAAATCCCCAAAAGGAGATTGGCATATCAGTATAGCTCATCATACTACGTACCATATCCAATAGGGTACGATTTCTCCTTTCAGATACACCATTCAATTGTGGTGTTCCTGGAGGAGTCAGCTAGGAAACAATGCCATGCTCTCTCAAGTATTCATTAAATTCAGTACTCAAGTATTCACCTCCACGATCTGATCAAAGAGCTTTAATACTCTTTCCTGTTTGATTTTCTACTTTAGATTTAAAGTCTTTGAACTTTTCAAAGAATTCATGTTTGTATTTCATCAAATATAAATACCCAAATCTTGATTTATCATCAGTAAAGGTAATAAAGTAATGAAAACCACCTCTAGCCATTTCTTTAAATGGACCACATACATCACTATATATTAGGTCTAAAATATTTTCAGCTTTTAGCTCTTGTCCTACAAAGGGTGATCTAGTCATTTTGCCCTGATGGCAAGATTCGCAAGTTGGAGTAGGCTCAGAGCCCAATGAAGATAAAATCCCCATTTTCTCCAGTTTTGCATTCCTATCTTCTGCAACATGACCTAACCTTAAGTGCCAAATATATTTTGAACTTGAGTTAATTTTCACCATGGCATTGCATTCATTTAGATCACTTGCATTCAATTTGTGTTTGTCATTATTATCCAAATAATAAAGACCATCATTCATATAACCCGAGCCAACATATTTATTTCCAAAATAGATATTGCAAACATCATCTGTGAACTGAAATTCATAACCATCTCTAGTCAAACTAGATATCGAAATGATATTCTTAAAAGCATCAGGTACATATAAAATATTATTCAAACACAAAACATGTCTAGACGTGTTAAAAGATTTAGATCCTATGGCTAAAGCTTCAACAGTTGAGCCATCGCCAATCCGAAGTCTAACATCTCGAGAACGCAAGTTGCTACTATTTGCTAGTTCCTGCATACCATAAGAAATGTGAGAATCGCACGATATCTAAAACCCAAGCTGTAGATGAACTATGAGTATCATCAGAATCTAAATAACAAGATATGGACATACCTTCCAAAGGTGTATCCTTCTTGTTCTTCATAGAAGCAAGATACCCTGGGCAGTTCCTTTTCCAGTGCCCATCCTGCTGGCAATGGAAACACTTTCTTTTGCCTCCATCAGCTTTAGTCTGCCCTTTCTGTTTAGCTATTTTCTTAGAAGGACCAGGAATCTGAGGTTTCTTTTTCTTACTGCCCTTCTTTTTGTTGGACTTTCCAGCAGAAGAAGATGCAATTTAAGCTACCACTTTTCCTTTATTTCCCAGCACATTCTTTTGGGCAATAACTAGCATGTTGAGTAAATCAGCCAAGGTGCATTCTTGCTTAATCATATGGAAATTTGTCACAAAATTCCCAAATGACTCAGGAAGGGACTAAAGGATCAAATCCATCTGCAGTTGGAAATCCATGTTAAAGTTAAGATGTTCCAACTGCTTAATCAGCCGAATCATCTTGTGGACATGATCCCCAATATTCTATCCCTCAGACATCCTCATGCGAAACAACTGTTAAGATATCTCATACCTAGCATTCCTGTTGTGCTCACCATATAACTCTTGTAGGTGAAGGAGGATCTCACTCGCACTCTGCATGTTCTTATGCTGCATTTATAACTCATTACTCATAAAAGCAAGCATGTAACACTTGGCTCTCATATCATGCTCCTTCCACTTGTCCAAAGTTTCATGTTCCTCTTTAGTGGCCTCTGGACGTAAGGAACCAGGAACATTTGATTCTAGAACATATCCTATATGTTCAAGGTTCAGGATAAGTTTCAAATTTCTTAGCCAATCAGATAGATTAGGTCTTGTCAACTTATTGCGATCAAGTATGCTTGCAAGGATATTAGATGGTGGTGGTTGTGGTGTGCTCATTATTATTAGAAAATTAACTGCAGAAAATAACCAGATTAATTAGTAAATGTATCATGTAACTAACCAAAATGATTGTGGTCTTTTAATCAAATTGGTGCTCCCACTAACTTAGCGAATCCTACACTTCCAAAGTAGAAAACGGAAATCCTAGTTGGATGGATTTCTAGTGGGTGATTGAATTCTTATAATCCTATTGATCATCCTCAGGTACATCCATTATTGGAATTACAATAAACTATAAGTGAGCAACTCCTTACCCACCACATCTCATATGAGGTTAATCCTTTAACTAGCCCCTAATGCTCAAAATCTCAGGTACATCCATTATTGACTTATCTTGCATTACTTAAGTTGATCCCATTGAGCCAGTAAACATGCAAATAATTTTAATGTCCTCAGGTACATCCAATATTGGTCACCAAACCATTTACATATTTTCCACATCTCATGCTTAACAATTATTCTTAAGCAAAATCTCTTAAATTAACTGTATCATATGCAAATATTTAAAATTTCTTAAATAATTGTCTCAATGGAGGGCCCATGTTATAATTACTTTAATTATACCATTTCCAACTTAATCATTTGTTTGGAAGATTTTGTGATCGTCCTAATTACTATTAAGGTCTGACTTTGCACATTATCCAATTAGCATACATATATCATATACTTGCATACATTCCCATACATCTCATGCATTCATGGATAATAAATATGGTATGATCATGGACTTTCTAAAGAATTCAATTCTGAGCCACCAAGAATTGAATCAGGGCATTCCTAGGTGCATTTCATTCATTCATATTACAAGAGTTACTGAAAGAGTACATAATCAACACTTGATCTTGAATTCCTCCCACTGGTCCCACCAATGCTCTTGACCTCCTTGATCTTCTTGCAATCCAATTACATAGTAATCCTTGGCATACCAAGGTGAATTTACAAGAACTAAATAAATGAAATTACTACTTAAAAATATTACAACCTTTATAATACATGCCACTAAAATAAATTAAAATAAATTAATTACAACCCAAAGAAACATAAAAGAAATAAATCTAATCATATTGGTCTTTTATTGTCAATGATCATCCATCATGCATATCACTATTTAACAATTAAATAAAAAAAACACACTTAAATTAAATTGAATATCTCATATTCAACTTAAAAATCCAGATTTGAATATGATTCAAATAAATTTAAAAATTCAGATTTGAATCACATTCAAACAAATTTAAAAATTCAGATTTGAATCACATTCAAATAAATTTAAAAATTCAGATTTGAATCACATTCAAGCAAAATTAATTGTGTGATTATAACTCTAATTAAACAATTTAATTAGACATAAAATGGACCTTAGATCATACAACAATTGCACATTTAATATCCATCATACCTTGCGCACCATAGTGGTGCCCAAACCATGCGCACCATGGTGTTCATCAAACATGCTGCCACCTTTGCTTTGCAACCAGCAATGAACCAATCATCTCATGATCAAATCACATAATTAAATCATATAATCAACAATCTAAATGGCAAATATAGTGGCTCTGATATCAATTGAAGGAGCAGAAACATGAAAAACATAAGTTTAGATCATTGAATTCAAAATTTTTCTTCTAGGGTATCATGCATCATGCAAGATTTATTATTTATCTATTTGATTTCAATGATAAACAGCATATTAAAACACTTTTAATATATTTTTAGATCTACATTTGCCATTTAAGATTTTAGAATTAATAAATTAATTCATTAGAACCCTAGATTAAATCAAGAATAAGTGCACTAACCTTTTGATGCATTGTAGTTGTGTTTGGCACCTTTGGGATGCACCTAGGATACCAGATGTTGTCCCTCTAGCTTGTCCACACCAAGATCACCAATGGCAGTCCCTTGAATAACTTCTCAAGCCTTTCTAATTAATTAGAAAATCAGTGTAACACCCCTCACCCGACTACAGTGTAGCCGAGCAAAGTGTGTCACACTCGGTGCCGAAGCACCCCATCATGTCTTACTTTATTATTTTAATAATTTGATCTTGTTATATTTTTTAATATCAATTATTTTTCGATGGAGCAACCAACAGAGTTTCCCCTATTTTATTTTCGTTTGGCGTATTTCAATATTCACCTGTTTGAAATTCAATAATATTTTCAAAATAAAGTCTTACCCTTGCTAATCATAATGATCTCATCAATCATTCTCATAATTTTCTCATATTTCAAATCTCATCCATACATTTCAATTTCATAATCATTTCCATACATTTCCATTCACACTCAATTCATATGTAAACATTCTCAAATTACATAAGCAAAATTTTGAAATTTCCTTAATTTACATAATTTACAAAATAATTACAAAATTTCATAATTTACATGATATATAAATTAATTACATATGAAAAAGCTAATTAATTAATTTACATCACATTGCTATTAATTACTTATTCATAATATACATTACAATACAATTTCTAAGCATTTTATACAAAATATAAAATATGATCTATATGGGCCCTATCTACATGCATTCTTTGAGAGGTGACAACCTTGAATACTTGAACACTTACAGATCAAAACTCCCAAAATTCGATCAAACATCCATTGGGTTCTAGCTTGATTACTGCTTGAAGGAAACAATTCCATCGCGCTAAGCATTGCTGCTTAGTGGTGCAATAATATAACAAGGAAATAATATACAAATAAAGATAGAAATAAAACATAATTCAAATAATTAAGATTTATTTATACTTCACATGCGATTTCTAAAATTTAATATGTTTTATCCTAATGTAGTCTTCTTTGAAAGTGTTTATTTGCCAATGTACAGTAATAATGTACAAAGAAAAAATGATCTGAAAATAATAAATTTATGCTTATATTGTTATATAAGCACATTTGCAATATTTATTTATGTTATAATTTTCTTTGCTAATCTTTTAGCATTTTCTCTATACTTGCTAGGTTGTCTCAGATTATTTCATAATAAGTAAATTTTGATATCTGTCCAGTTCATTTCGATTCTTTGTAATAAATAACTATCCTAATTTATTTTAGGTCATCTTACTCATTTATTTTATTTAATTTCTAATATTTTTAATTGCTAATATTCTTAACTTATCTCAATAAATTTCACTGCCCAAGTAACCTATGTGGTGACTAAATCTGGATAAGGGTCGTTGGCCTGACACCGCGTGCCTCGGGCCGTCATACCATGGGACGCAGCGCCAACCACGTATGCGATCGGTATGGCTAAAAAGCCATGATATCACATAATCGGGCATAAAAGCCATGAATACGGGCATAAAAGCCATGAATACGGGCATAAAGCCATGAATACGAGCATAAAGCCTTTCATTTATCGCTAAAACAATACCCTATTGGCATGCCAAACTATCCAATCCGACACACATGTCTAGGCAATACAAGGGCACATAATATCATTAAATGTTCATAAGTTTTATTATTTCATTTTATGTTCCAATTATCGTTCATAGTATTTTAATTTTATTTATAGTAGAAGCATAAATCTTCAAATCTCATTTTTATATAATTTATGCATTCATCATACCATTCACGTTAATTGCAATTTACATCAATCGATTTTCATGTACCATTTGTACATCGAAATATTTCCATTTCTCTCATGATGAGAGCAATTAACCCATTTACACATCCATGTGATTCATCTAATCGTTACAATATTTATATGAATTAGTATTCACATTATTACCTCTCATGTACCAATTTTTGTACAAGGTATTATAATCCTATTTGAAACAAAGACGTAAATCCTAATGATAACTTTATCTCATTTATACTCTAAACAATCCATTTGTGTTAATTACATTTTATATTTCAAGTTGTATTACTTATGTAATATGTGTCATTTTGTTTACTATTCACCTTACTAGTCAACCAAAATGTTGACTTTTCATACACAATAAATTTATTGAACCTAAGTTCTCAAAGATACCACATTTTGCATTTAAAACTTGTTGGAATAAGTCACAAATACCATTTCCAAACTTAAAACCAAGAGGGCAGAATTTTCAGTTTTTGTGACCCAACTTTACTGTTCCATTAAGCCTGGTTGCAGTGGGAATTTGAGGAAATGGTAAACATGAAAGTTGTTCCTTATTTTGTCTAGTTGAATTTCCTTTTTTGAATCACTCCATTTGGAGTTTTGTAGCTCTAGATATGGTCTAAAAACAACAGCTGGCCGGATTGCCAAACTGCAGAATTGACCATATCTCTGATAACAAACGATGATTGCCACTGCCATTTGGGTTAGGTTCTGGTCATAATTTGGGGTAGGTTTCTTCATGAAAGTTGTTTGTCTATGTCTTAACTTGTTGCTGTAAAATTTCAGGTCAATTGACCATATCTGATGAGTTATGGCCAAATGAGCGATTCTTGTTCATTTGGTCATTCTGCAGTCTTTGTTGCGAGTATCCGGATTGGGGCCAACTTTTGGTCCTCTTGCTTTGGTCTTTTGGGCATGGTTTCTTCAGTAAAAATGTGCCATTATAAGCCTAGTTTCATGTCCAATTGGCCAAACACCAATTAGACCAACACAGCCAAAGATATGGCAGTCCAAGTGGTGAAATTTGATCACTCTGTTCTTTGTCCTTAGGCGACCTACACATTCACTTTGCCATGCTATATTTCAGTCCAAATTATGGTCAACTTACCTAAAATGGTCACTAATTGACCATTAAAATGTTCTCTAACAATTTCCTAAGCCAAGTCAAATTTTCACTCTTAAAACCCTAGCTCAAATTCAAGGGTTACACCAATTACCTTAGTTAGCATACCAATTTATTATACTTGTGTATATGTACCTTAAACATCATTTTTAATCCACTCTAAGTCCAACAAAACACTCATTTCTATTCCTTCAATAGGGCTGCCGAAATTTATGGCATTCATACACATAATTTTTATTCATTTTAGTTACACATAATTTTTATTCATTTTAGTTACAATTCCTTACTTATTTCAAGTCCCTTAACATAGAAATCAAGAGCTTTAGGTGTATATATGCACTAACCTCTTGTAGGACAGATTTTTCCAAGCTCAAACTTCACTTTCTTTCCTTTTCTAGGCTGCCAAACACTTTCCCAAGATGAGTGGACAAGTTTTAATGAAAGGTGTCTAGGGTTTTATAGTGGAAATTCATGGGAAAATGGAAGTAATTGAAGAAAGTTTTCATGGAGGGTTATGGAGGAGAGGTTCACGTTTTGGCTGAAGAAGAAGAAGAAGAGCAGAATTTTTTTGGTCTTCTTTGTCTCTTTTAAGTGATTTAAGAAAACTTGTTGAATGGTGATTGGTTGGGAGAAAGTAAATGACATCATGTGATGTCATTATCCTTAATTTCCACTATTTTTCTTTTCTTTTCTTTTCTACCACATTTTAATTTAATTTTTAGCAATATTTATTCATATTTTGAGTCATAATAATTATTTACTCAACTGGACAAGTCGGCCAAAAATCACCTATGAAGGCGAAATGACCAAAATGCCCTCCGTTTGGCATAACGGGTCAAAATTGTCTGTACCGATTGAAAAATTTTTCTAAATATTTTCTTGGCATTCCAATGCCATAGGAACCTCAATGACCCTCCTCTGGAGTCCCAAAAATTATTTTATGAATTTTTTCCCGGGTCTAGGGCTCCTAGTTGCGAGAACCGCAACTTCTCTCTAGTTACCCATCGCTTGGGCACCGGCTCATTTGACTTGGTTGTATTTTATTTCTAAAATTTTTACTAAATTTTTCTCATTAATATTTGAGTAAATTTTACTTCCTGACTTTAGATTAAATATTTTTCCGGACGTTCTAGCTGTCCGGACCGACACCGGTCACCGGAACAGTAGAATGTACGGAGTTGCTACAGTGAGGGTGTTACAATCAGGTTTTGCCTTTAGAGATGTTATAGATGCATACCTTTGGAAGAAGAGATGAAAAGAAGGCAAGGGTGGCGGCACCTTTGGAAGAAATAGTAGATTGTTATTTTTCTTTTCCATCCTTTCCCTTATATAGCTAGGTCACCACTTAAAACCCTTGCCACATGTCACCTTCTAATTGGCTCTTAGTTTAATTGACCCAATCACATTGTGCCAAGTGTCAAACTTAGATTTAATCTTGACTTTGATCATCTTATGTGATTAAAAGACAATTGGCAAGCTAATGTGTAGTGCCATGTGTCACCATCTCATGGTGCCACATGTCACCCTGTGAAATGACCAAAATACCCTTGTGTCTTAATTTTGAGTTCTCAACCCAAAATAATTTTTTCTTCTTCTAATCAATTTATATCAAATATAAATTAATTAATTAATCTCTATTAATTAACTTCTCATAATTAAGTTCATATTTAAATACTTTAAATATAAATTTAACTTATACTATACATCCAATAACCTAGATTTGGTTTCAAGCCATGCTAGGGACTTTACAATCTAATTGCAAACCAAACCTATTTAATTAATCAATTAAACTCTTTAACTAATTAATTAAATTATATTTAACTTGGTGATTACTTGTGTATGTGTGTAACTCACTGGCTTATCACTAATTGGCAATGAGGTATGATATCAACTCTTAATATCATCAGAACTCTTTCTTACCGTAAATGATTTCTCTAAATCATTTTATGCACCTCATAGACCATGGTTAACACCTAGCATAGCATTCCATGGCCACTCAATCAGTAATAAGGTTTACCTTAAATGAACTTATAATCATATGTTATCATGCACTAGAATCTCTCTATTACAAAATCCCAATTCGAGCTGGAGGTCATGGTTTATATCAAACCCCAATCGCTATGAATATTATGTTCTCTTTTAATTCCAGTTCTTGATTAAAAAGATTTTCTCATCAGAAACTCTTTTTTGATTAAATCTATTTGTCCTGGCCAGGAACTTGAAACATCAAGAACAATTAAATGAACACAGGATTTTATCCCTATTTACTTAGGGTAACAGATTCCATCTTGATCATCACCTACCTCCATATATAACTAGTAAGAGCCAACACATGCCCATATACCCATACACAGTATAAGTATGAAAGCAGTATTAAACTCAAATCACCTATATACAAGATAACTATGCTATCTCAGGTCTAAAGATTATATGCATTAATATGATTTATGACAATACATTGACAAGAGTAAACTCTATGTGCTTGTTATAAATGTCACTGGTTTGGCCTACTTATCATGTATAAGTGCCTATCATGTTTGTTATATGGCATGAGACTCACCATTCCATCTTATTTCTATCTTATATAAATACATTGGAAACAAACATGAATACAATCTCATTGGATAAGTCATGTCCTTATTATAAAGTATCCTGGATTTTGAACCTATTTATGATACTTTGTACTAGAAATACTGTCACTCATATTCTTAACAACTTAAGAATAGAATTTCTAACAAAATATCAATGGACCTTTTCTATTACACATAAATATATTATGTAAACGGAAAAGTGAAAATGTCCTTTATTAATAAAACATGTACAAGATACATACTAAATGATACGCTCTAGGGCATACTACTAACAACATAATGGTCTTTATTATTTGGATAAAAATTATAAACACAAAACAAATGCAAGCAATCTAAAATAATGCAATGCCATGGTGAAAATCAACTCAAGTTCAAAATATATTTGGCACTTAAGGTTAGGTCATATTGCAGAAGATAGGATTGCAAAATAGGAGAAAATGAGGATTTTATCCTCATTGGGTTCTGAACCTACTCCAACTTGTGAATCCTACCTTCAGGGCAAAATGACTAGATCACCCTTTGTTGGACAAGGACTAAGAGCTGAAAATATTTTAGAGCTGATACATAGTGATGTATGTGGTCAATTTAAGGAAATGGCTAGAGGTGGTTTTCATTACTTTATTACCTTTACTGATGATAAATCAAGGTTTGGGTATTTGTATTTGATGAAATACAAACATAAATCCTTTGAAAAGTTCAAAGAATTTAAATCTGAAGTAGAAAATCAAACAGGAAAAAGTATTAAAACTCTTCGATCAGATCGTGGAGGTGAATACTTAAGTACTGATTTTGATGAATACTTGAAAGAACATGGCATTGTACCCTATTAGATATGGTACGTAGTATGATGAGTTCTACTGATATGCCAATCTCCTTTTGGGGATTTGCATTAGAATCAGCTTTGCACATTCTGAATAGGATTCCATCAAAATCAGTATCTTCCACACCTTATGAGATACAGTATGGAAGAAAACCAAGTCTTAAGCATGTTAAGATTTAGGGTTGTCCAGCTTATATCAAAAAGCTGAACACTGATAAATTGAAAACCAGATCAGAAAAGGGACGATTTGTTGGATATCCAAAAGAGAGTTTTGGATATTATTTTTATTTGCCTACATCACAAAAGGTTGTGGTAAGTAGAGATGCCATATTTCTTGAACAACAGTTTGTTCAAGAAGGAGGCAAAGGAAGGCAAATAGAGTTAGAATTGGAGAATTCTGACTAACCATCAGATCAGATGGATATAGATCCATCTAGTCAACCTACACCTATTGATGAAACATCTAGTGAAATTCCTCGCAGATCAACCAGGATATCTCACCCACCAGTGAGATATGGTTTTCTTCATGAAGAAGAATAAGTGTTGTTTACTCATGAAGAAGTAGATCATGGAGATGATCCACTAACCTATGAAGAAGCTATATCAAATATAGACTCTTTAAAATGGATTGATGCTATGAAATCTGATATTGATTCCATGTATAAGAATCAAGTTTAGGATCTTGTTGACCCACCTGAAGGTATTGTACTTATAGGGAACAAATGGGTTTTCAAGAAGAAAATTAGTTTTTGATGGAAAGGTAGAGACCTATAAAGCAAGGCTAGTAGCGAAAGGGTTTCGCCAAAGGCAAGGAATCGACTTATGAGGAGACTTTCTCACCTGTTGCCATGCTTATATTAATTAGCATTCTATTAGAAATAGCTGCATACGATGATTAAGAGATTTGGCAGATGGATGTCAAAACAGCTTTTCTCAATGGATACATTGAAGAAAATATTTTTATGGAATAACTTATGGGTTTTAAATCCCAAGATAGTTCCAAAGTATACAAGCTAAAGCGATCCATTTATGGGTTGAAACAAGCTTTGAGGAGTTGGAATATCCGTTTTGATGAAGCCATTAAGTCATTTGGTTTTATAAAAAATGAGGATGAACCATGTGTATCTAAGAAGGTTAGTGATAGTGCTATCACTTTCCTTATCTTATATGTAGATGACATTTTATTGATGGGTAATGACACAGGTATGTTAACAGCTGTAAAGGTATGGTTGTCAAATACATTCTCCATGAAAGACTTAGGGGAGGTAACCTATATTCTTGGGATTCGCATCTATAGAGATAGACCAAAAAGAATAATTGGTTTATCCCAAAGTCTATACTTGGAAAAGGTGTTAAAGTGGTTTAACATGCTTGATTCCAAGAGAGGATTATTACCAGTGAGGCATGGTATCCACTTTTTTAAAGAGATGTCTCCAAAGACACCTGAAGAAAGAGATAAAATGGCCAGGATTCCATATGCTTCGGCTATTAAAAGTTTGATGTATGCAATGTTGTATACTAGGCCGGATATCGCATATGTTGTTAGTTTGACTAGCAGGTTTCAATCCAATCCAGGTTTGGAACACTGGATAGCTGTCAAGAATATCCTTAAGTACTTGAGAAGAACTAAGGATTTATTCTTGATATATGGAGGTAGTGACTTGTAATTGGATGGTTATAATGATTCTGTTTTCCAATCAGATATCGATGATAGAAAGTCTACCTCTGGGTATGTGTTCATTTGTAATGGAGGTGTAGTCAGTTGGAAGAGTTTCAAATAGAGTACGACTGCAGATTCCACTACAAAGGCCGAGTACATTGCTGCATCAGATGCTGCAAAAGAGGCTGTTTGGATATGAGGAACCCCGGTCTCACCAGAAATCCAAACACATAGAAAGGCGCTACCACATCATCAAAGAGATAGTCGGGCGAGGCGATGTAGCCATGCAAAAAATAACATCAGCTGAAAATCCAGCTGATCCATTCATTAAGCCTATGTCACAAGCTCAATTAGACTGACATCTCAAGAAGATGGGTCTAAGGTACTGTAATGAATGGCTTTAATGCTAGTGGGAGATTGTTAGTAGTATGCCCTAGAGCATATCATTTAGTATGTATCTTGTACATGTTTTATTAATAAAAAGGCAATTTCACTTTTCCATTTACATAATATATTTATGTGTAATAGAAAAGGTCCATTGATATTTTGTTAGAAATTCTATTCTTAAGTTGTTAAGAATATGAGTGACAGTAATTCTAACACAAAGTATCATAAATTGGTTCACAATCGAGGATACTTCACATAGGACATAACTTATCCAGAAAGATTGTATTCATGTTTGTTCCCAAAGTATTTATATGAGATATAAATAAGATGAAATGGTGAGTCTCATGCCATATAACAAACATGATAGGCACTTATACATGATAAGTAGGCCAAATCAGTGACACTTATGACAAGCACATGGAGTTTACTCTTATCAATGCATTGTCATAAATCATATCAGTGCATATAATCTTTAGACCTGAGATAACATAGTTATCTTGTATATAGGTGGTTTGAGTTTGATACGACTTTCATACTTATACTGTGTATGAGTATATGGGCATATGTTGGCTCCTACTAGTTATATATGAAGGTAGGTGTTGATCAAGATGGAATCTGTTACCCTAAGTAAATAGGGATAAAATCTTATGTTCATTTAATTGTTCTTGATATTTCAAGTTCCTGGCCAGGACAGATAGATTTAATCAGAAAAGAGTTTCTGATAAGAAAATCTTTTCTATCAAGAATTAGAATTAAAAGAGAACATAATATTCATAGCAAATGGGGTTTGACATAAACCATGACTCCAGCTCGAATTGGGATTTTGTAATAGAGAGATTCAAGTGCATGGTAACATATGATTAAAGGTTCATTTAAGGTAATCCTTATTACTAATTGGATGGCCATGGCATGCTATGCTAGGTGTTAACCATGGTCTATGAGATGCCTAAAATGACTTAGAGAAATCATTTATGCTAAGAAAGAGTTCTGATGATATTAAGAGTTAATATCATATCTCATTGCCAATTAGTGATGAGCCTAATGAGTCACATACATACACAAGTAATCACCAAGTTAAATGTAATTTAATTAATTAGTTAAAGAGTTTAATTGATTAATTAAATAGGTTTGGTTTGCAATTAGATTGCAAAGTCCCTAGCATGACTTGAAACTAAATCTAGGTTATTGGATGTATAGTATAAGTTAAATTTATATTTAAAGTATTTAAATATGAATTTAATTATGAGAAATTAATTAACAGAGATTAATTAATTAATTTATATTTGATATAAATTGATTAGAAGAGGAGAAATAATTATTTTGGGTTGAGAACTCAAAATTACAACACAAGGGTAATTTGGTCATTTCATAGGGTGACATGTGGCACCATGAGATGGTGACATGTGGCACCATGAGATGGTGACATGTGGCACCATGAGATGGTGACACATGGCACCATATAAGCATGTCATTTGTCTTCCAATCATGTAAGATACTCAAAGTTAAGATTAAATCTAGCTTTAACACTTGGCATTATGTGATTGGGTCAATTAAACTAAGATGCAATCAGAAGATGACATGTGGCAAGGGTTTTAAGTGGTGAGCTAATTATAAAAGGGAAAGAATGAAAGAACAAAAGAACAATCTGATTTTTTCTCTCAAAGGTGCCACCACCCAAGAAGCTCACTCTCTTCTCTTCATCTTCTCTCATCAATTCAAAGAGAATGATCCAAGTTTCTTTGAATTAAAATTGCTAGAAATTATTTCTAGTGTCCTATATACATCTACAACCTCTCTAAAGGCAAATCCCTAATTTCCAATTAGTTGGCAAGGCTTGAGAAGTTGTTCAAGGGGCTGCCATTGGTGATCTTGGTGTGGACAAACTAGAGGGACAACATTTGGGGTCCTGGGTGCTTCACAAAGGTACCAAACACATCTATAGTGCATCAAAAGGTTAGTGCACATGTTCTTGTGTTAATCTAAGGTTCTAATGAATTAATCTATTAATTCAAAAATCTTAAATGGTAAATGTAGATTCTAATTCATATTAAAAGTATTTTAATATGCAATTGAACATTGAAATCAATCAGGTATATAATGAATATTGCATGATGCATGAGACCCTAGGAGAAAATTTTTGAATTCAATGTTCTAATCTAACAATTTTCATGCTTCTGCTCCTTTACTAATTTGAGCCTATATTTTACCTATGTAATTTTTATTTATTTATGCACATTTTTCACCTAGCTTTTAGCCTAAAAACTTATCTATGAGAGGAGTTAACTACAAAAGTTAAAAACACACTAGATGAATAAAAGAGAGAGACAGAGAGAGAGAGAGAGAGAGAGAGAGAGAGAGAGAGAGAGAGAGAGAAGAATATGGAGAAATAAGCAAGAATAGAAGTGCAAGTGTGCAAAATAAATCATAAAAAATTGTCCTCCCAACTAGCCAAAGGATGAGTTTGGGGGTAGACATCAATGTGAGACAAAAACATCAAATTCAACTAATTATGTATGAAAGTCCCTGTTCAATCATCAAGAAGCCTGCTAAGCACTAAATCCAAATTGTAAACTTCTTCTCTCCATAATTGAAAAGAAAGAAAAATCTAGTGCATCTTGGTTTTTTATAGATTGATTCTTCTCATGCTTTGATTTCCTTCAATCCCTTTCTTTGATAGCCATATTATTTTCTCTTCAACCCTATTATAAAGCTATAAAAGACCTTTTGATCTTTTGATAGTGTATTCACATTAGTGGACATAGAGAATTGAGGTTTGACTATAGGGTTGGAAATACATTCTTTCATGCTTCATTCATTCTTCTACAATAGAGGCACATTAGTTGGTGATTATTTCTGAAGGAGCGGAAGCATGAAAAACATAAGTTTATATCATTGAATTCAAAAATTTTTCACCTAGGGTCACATGCATCATGCAAGATTCATTTTTATCTATTTGATTTCAAAGATAAATAGCATATTAAAACTTTAATATATTTTTGGATCTACATTTGCCATTTAAGATTTTAGGATTAATCAGATTAATTATTAGAACCCTAGATTAGATCAAGAATAAGTGCACTAACCTCTTGATGCACTTTAGTGTATCTGACACCTTTGGGATGCGTCTAGGACGCCAGATGTTGTCCCTCTAGCTTCTCTGTCACACCCTACCCCTCTGTAAGGCATAACATGATCCCGTAGTATACCTAATGAATTACCAACTCCGTCTACTGATAACCCATTAAATACACTACAAGGGATTTTAAAAACTTTTCTTATTTCTTTTACAGTGGTGAGCACTATTTACAGGTATTAAAAACTTTGGTGAACTGAAGTGAAACAAATAACTCATTTGGTTTATTTGGAATTTCTGTAAAAATTTTGGCAGAGTGCCATCTGTATTTTGGACAAAACAGTTCTTCAGAAAACCTGTAAAAAGCACTTCAATATATTTTCAAATCTCAACTCCACATTTTTCTCAACACAATATATTTCTCAACTCAATTCCATAGAAATTTTTCAAAGTCTGAGATAAGGAAATATAATACAGCTTTTACAATCCAAAACACTCATAATTAATTTACAACTTCAAGGTACAATTTAATTTACAACTGCTTAAAACCAAAACAATATGTACATACAGTGTCATACATTACAGTACAAAATGCAAAAAGCGGTATACTCATTATACCCAAAAAAATCTCTCGCTGGAGATATATGCAGCCTAGTCTGCTGCCCTGTCTGTCTCTCTACCTGCGACAGCAATAAAAAGCTATCGCTGAGACAATGTCTCAGTGGTGCACAACATTAACCAAATACAATTTAAATCACAATTCATAAGTCATGTAAATAGTGGATACTTAAAATCATAGTTAAATTCAAGACAATAATTGTCAACAAGAATTTAAATTCCATTTCTCAATATCACAATAATTTTCCATAAGTCAGATCATGTTTGAATTCAAAAGACAGTATATGTCAATGAGAGTTTAAATTAATTTCACAATCTCACAATACATAATAATGCAATTTGGTCGAATAATTTAAGAATACAGTGTTGCCAATTCATTCACAACTTAAGCCATGACACAAATTTCCGATCAATGCCGTGTTGTACACCACGACAAAGCAATCACAACCTCACTAATCGAAATCAATGAGGAAAGGGAGCTAGCTATATAATGAGTACTCATCCGATCACCTCAACTGGTAAACCAGAGAGGGAAAAATAAACGATCACGACTCCATAAATGGAGAAGGAAAATAAACGATCACAACCCCATAAATAGAGAAGGAATGATACGATACTGTCATGCTAAGTGTGAACACAAAATCAATTCCAAACATTTTATTCAAATGATTCGTGAGAATCCAATAAATTTCCAAACTCATAGTTTCATTCATAAAATGGCAACCCAATTCATAATTAACTTCAATTTCCACAAAAACCATTTACAGTGCTTTTCAATCAATAAGTTTCCATCAATATCATTCAAACAAATTTTCACAGTTTCAAACCATTCACAATGTTTTTCAAGCAATAAATATCCATTCAAACACATTTCCACAATTTAAAACAATAATATACAAATAGTCAATATTTATTTCAATTGAAAATAATTCAAAAGAAATAGCTGTTGTGCACAAACCTCTGATGACTGTCCCCCTGGTCTGGACTCAGTGTTTCCTTCCCTTTTGCTGAGTCCTTGTTAACTGAGAAACACAATTTGAAGTGTTTCAGTGCTAAATTAAACTGTCTCTATCGATGGTGTTTGGTAAATAATGCACTGAACTCAATTATTCACTTAATCACCTAATATACCGACCCTCGTTGCATTTTAGGTAAATTAGGTTTTAGTGTCGTTAATATGTCACATTCGATAGGGTTTTAGGTTTGGTATGTTTTACCAAAGTCATTTCCTTGCTTAGTGCACTTTAATGCAAATTCTTTGGATTAGGGACACTGGTTTGACCTAACCGGACGATCTAGTTCCCTCGGTTTTCGGGTCTCGGTCAAAACTACAAACTTGTAGATCTAGGTCTTATGGACCGCGGTGAAAAATTTCAGGTCAATCCGAGTTAAGTAGACCGAGTTATGGTCATTATACTATTGCTGGTCAAATGGTACCATTTTAGGTCAATTTTTGGTCAATTTGGTCAACTCTGGTTCGGCCAGTTTTTGGACCCAAACTTGTGCAAGTTGTTTGACTTGCTTATGGTCATTTCTGGGCTTTGGTGTCTTCATAAGACTTGTAGGTATGGGTCTTAACTATTCTTGGTCAAAATTTCAGGTCAATTGGACCTGGTTTGAGTGAGTTATGGCCTAAACACTCACTGCTGCCCAATTGGTCATTTTTCAGGTCCTAATTGCACCTAATCCGAATTGGTCATTTTCTTAGGTCACCTTGCAAGCAGAATTTTGGTATGGTTTCTCAATGAAAGTTGGCACATTTTGTGCCTAGTTTCACCTCAAATTGATCTCATACCAATTGAGGTTACACATTTAAGGTTATAGGCTAAAATGTACACTGCCCTCACTATGCCTTTCACACCCCACTTCAAACACACATTTAACTTGCAAAGTTTACTTCCATACCCTACCAATCTGTTTTGGTACATTACCAAAAGCATTATCTACTTTACATTAACATTATTTTGGGCAGATTACCATTACCCTCAACACACCAAATATCATTCACAATTACAATTTCTAATTACCATTACAAACACACCTAACCATTACAAATTTTACATACACTTTACAATATCAATCTACATACATCTCATCAACCTTCTAGGTCAATATTCTGCCCACACTTCCTTCAATATATACCATTACTCAAGTGTCCCCAAGCTGCCGCAAACCATTCTTCAACATCAAAGTGCCATCCAATTTACCAATTCCCATCCAAGTGCATAAATCACCATATAAACATGAAATAATTCACTAGGTTACTAATTCATCATGATCAACACCATTTCTCATCAATTATATGCACAAATATCTCATCAAAAACGTGACTCATGGCTGTCCAAAATGAAAACAACAATAACCCTTCAAACTCAAAATTTTCCTTCACCAAACCAACACCCATAACATGAACATAAACTTTAACAAAGAAATTCTCAAAAATGCAAACTTACCTTTAATTGTAACTTGCTAAACCTTCACCAAACTTCTCAAAATTGGTATCAATATCTTCCTTGTGATGTGTATACCATTTTTCATAAAGCTACTTAAGGGATTGGAGTTGAAATGGAGAGAGGAAATCAAGCTTAAAACCAAACGGCAATGGAGGTTTCAAGGTTCTTCATTTCGGCAATTTTGAGAGGACTTGAGGAAGATGAGATTTCAGGTGGTTAGTGGACCTACATCAGCCATATTTCATGTTTAATTAATCCTATAGTGGTCCACTAACTAAAATTAAATCATATTATAAGTTAACTTTCACTTATTCCACATTTAACCTTTAATTTCTACTATTTACTTTAGGTACCACCAATTTAATTTTTCATTTCATTTTCTAAGTGTAATATTATTTATTTTTAATGGACATTTAGGTCAAAAGACACTTCGGGATGTCAAATGACCAGAATGCCCTGTCAAGTTATGTTCCGATTTTTCAGAACACCGTATTTTGTCCTGCTTTTTGATTTCTCACTTTTCTTTGTACTAATTATTTAATTTTTCTTTAATCTTTCTAATGAGATTTATACTTCAATAAGGGTCTATTTATGTCCTAAAAATGTTTTCCAGGGTTCTCCGCAGTCCAGGGCTAGTCAACGGTCCACGCCGTGACTTCCCGGTGCGGTCACCCATCGCTAGGTTTCCTGGCTCACTTACTCGGTTACATTTCTTTGCTATGATTTTTCCTTTGTTTTTCTTGTATTTTCTTTTCTTGTATTTCAATATTTATGTCTCCTCTCTCATATCAAGGTACGGTTCTAGGCATCCTAGCTGTCCGGACAACACTGGTCACTGGAGCAGTAGAACGCACTACCGAACTTAGGGGTGTTACAATTCTCCCCCCCTTAAATAAATTTCGTCCATGAAATTTTACCCAGTAGTCATCTTACAATAGTCATACGTTTATTTTCTCCTTTCTATATGATCGTATAATCTTCTTTTCCTCAAATTTGTATAAGTCTTTTAACAATCTAATACAATGTTTGATTTGCTTGGATAACCCCAATCTCCTCTTACTATTATGTTGTCTAATATTTCAGCTCACGTTCCTTCTTGAATGACCCTTGAGGTCATGTTAGAATCATTCATCAGGCATTGGTCCTCTGACCATTCTAGTCCATAGTCTTCCTCACATTCGGAATATTTCTTTGTTATATATGAATCAACTGTTCAAATCTCTACTTCCATAACTCTTTTATCTCATCAATATTCTATAACTTACTTCCTTTTGTACGAACTATAACCTTCGACATTCTAATTTTTGAGTTTTAGATCCTTAAGTAGGATTTTCAACTTATTTCTAACAATTAAATTCATTCCCGCATAACTATACAAAATGCATGCCGCTGGCAACTATTCTCATCTAGGTGTACTATCGGCAAGACGTAGCTCTACACAATAATCTCAAGTTAGTCTTGTAATCTCTGACTTACTCAATAGATCAAACTTTCCTATCTTTTATCCTTTTCAAATTCACTGATATCCGAACTTCTTCTGATTACAATATCTATTAACAATTACTACAGTAACATCTCTGCCTTCATCTAGAGCAATTCTATTTCTGTAACTTACTTTTACGTTCTCTTGCCTTACATTAAGTAGGCTCGCCAATTAGCTTTATAATTTTATGGTGTGTCAGCAAACACTTTTCGCCGATAAACTCTTCTAAAACTAATTTCACTTATTATCACAATCCTTATCCTAAAGGACTAATCACTAATGCATCAAAATTTATTTCCCGACTCTGTCCTAACGGACTTGTTACTTGCACCTCAAAATCCATTTTTGTACCTGGAGCATTAATGCAATCAATGATGCTAGCACACACATAAGAATGGGTAGAACCCAGATCGATTAACACAAACACATCTTGGTTAAAAGTTGAGAAGGTACCAGCCACGACATCAGATGTCTCGGCCACTTCTCTCTGTCTCATGGCATAGACTCTGACTGTAGCACTATCTTGCTCAATGTTTTATCGTGCCTTGGCCGTCTTGGCTACCTCTACCCCTGCCTCTACCTCTGGGTGGTTGTGAACTGCAATGTGGCTCGAATCGACCCTTCCGCAGAGTAGGAGGTGGTCCAACTCTGCGACATCGGTGCAGTCCTTGGCAAAGTGTCCTATGCCTCCACGCTTATAACAGCTCCAATAGCCTTATAGCATATCCCACCATGATATCTTCCACAATTTTCACATTGGCGGGAATGGTAGGAACCTCCCAGACTATCTTGACCGGATAAAGGAGGTTTCTGTCTTGAATGTCCTCCCTACTGCACTTCTTGCCACCTCTGTTGTGTCCTCATAGTTCTTCCTCTTCCAAAGAGGGACCACCGGAACTCTGTTTCTACCGACTTTCCCTCTTCATCTGCCTTCTCTAATCTCTTTTCTCGGGAGCGCCTCAAACTCAACTCTTTCCAACTCTAGGGCTTGAGAAACAAGTTCAGAGAAGTTAGTGTGTTTGAAGCCGAGCACTTGTACTGACATCGGGCTTCAAGCCGATTTCAAACCTCTTGCATCTTTCCCTACTGGTAGAGAGTAGACTCATCGCATAATGGCTAAGGCGAGAAAATTCTCTTTCATACTCACCACCGACCGCCTCTGTTTGGACTTAGGAATTCTTGTAGCTTCGGTCTACATAAGCATCGGGACATATTTACTCTGAATTCCGAGGAAGTCATTCCATGTTAGCATCAGAGGCTCTACTGCATCGTGGGGAATGGTTTTCCACCGCCATAAGCATCTCCTCAGTAGTAAGGATACCGAGTATTCAAGTCCGAGCTCCTGCATACAATGAAGTTTCTTGAACACCCTATCCATCCTCTCTAACCACTGCTCACCTTTCTAGAGGATCTATCGTCCCTTAAACTCAGAGCCCCATACTTCATCAATTTGTCATCTCGCTTAGTAGGAGATCGTGGTTGTACCATCGTGTCTCAGATTGGGACTTGAGTAGGCGCATTACGCCATTTGTTGGAACATTGCACCATCTCACGAGGGAATCGAGCAGAAATCGCAGATCGCAGGGCCGGTGTCTTTGAACCACTGACATTATGTACGGCTGGGGCATCCCCTTGCACCTCAGCCTCTATAGACTGATCGACTGAACGATCACCCTCTTCCATAGTTAATGCGAGGATCTTAGCCTTCCTGAACAAATAACACAAGAATATTTTCTCTCGTTAGTGCATATTTATACTGTAATGTACTGTATGTATCAAACAATGATATTGAGCAGTTGTACTATGCAGAAAGAACATTCAAATAACAGGTGAAAACAGAATTTAAAAACATTGCTCTGATACCACTAAAACATGTCACACCCTACCCTCTGTAAGGCATAACATGATCCCGTAGTATACCTAATGAATTACCAACTCCGCTTCATCGATAACCCATTAAATACAATACAAGGGATTTTAAAACTTTTCTTATTTCTTTTACAAAGTGAGCACTATTTACAGTATTAAAAACTTTGGTGAATCAAGTGAAACAAATAACTCATTTGGTTTATTTGGAATTTCTGTAAAAATTTTGGCAGAGTGCCATCTGTATTTTGGACAAAACAGTTCTTCAGAAAACCTGTAAAAAGCACTTCAATATATTTTCAAATCTCAACTCCACATTTTTCTCAACACAATATATTTCTCAACTCAATTCCATAGAAATTTTTCAAAGTCTAAGATAAGGAAATATAATCTGACTTTTACAATCCAAAACACTCATAATTAATTTACAACTTCAAGGTACAATTTAATTTACAATCGCTTAAAACCAAAACAATATGTACATACAAAGGTCATACATTACTGATTACAAAATGCAAAAAGCGGTATACTCATTATACCCAAAAATCTCTCATTGAGATATATGCAGCCTAGTCTCACGCCTGTCTGTCTCTCTACTGCGACAAAGAATAAAGCTATCACGAGACAATGTCTCGATGGTGCACAACATTAACCAAATACAATTTAAATCACAATTCATAAGTCATGTAAATAGTGGATACTTAAAATCATAGTTAAATTCAAGACAATAATTGTCAACAAGAATTTAAATTCCATTTCTCAATATCACAATAATTTTCCATAAGTCAGATCATGTTTGAATTCAAAAGACAGTATATGTCAATGAGAGTTTAAATTAATTTCACAATCTCACAATACATAATAATGCAATTTGGTCGAATAATTTAAGAATACAGTGTTGCCAATTCATTCACAACTTAAGCCATGACACAAATTTCCAATCAATGTCGTGTTGTACACCACGACAAAGCAATCACAACCTCACTAATCGAAATCAATGAGGAAAGGGAGCTAGCTATATAATGAGTACTCATCCGATCACCTCAACTGGTAAACCAGAGAGGGAAAAATAAACGATCACGACTCCATAAATGGAGAAGGAAAATAAACGATCACAACCCCATAAATGGAGAAGGAATGATACGATACTGTCATGCTAAGTGTGAACACAAAATCAATTCCAAACATTTTATTCAAATGATTCGTGAGAATCCAATAAATTTCCAAACTCATAGTTTCATTCATAAAATGGCAACCCAATTCATAATTAACTTCAATATCCACAAAACCATTTACAATTGCTTTTCAATCAATAATTTTCCATCAATATCATTCAAACAAATTTTCACAGTTTCAAACCATTCACAATGTTTTTCAAGCAATAAATATCCATTCAAACACATTTCCACAATTTAAAACAATAATATACAAATAGTCAATATTTATTTCAATTGAAAATAATTCAAAAGAAATAGTTGTGCACAAACCTCGATGATGTCCCCACAGTCCGGACTCGGTGTTTCCTTCCTTTTCTTGAGTCCTTGTTAATCGAGAAACACAATTTGAAGTGTTTGTTGCTAAATTAAACTGTCTCTATCGATGGTGTTTGGTAAATAATGCACTGAACTCAATTATTCACTTAATCACCTAATATACCGACCCTCGTTGCATTTTAGGTAAATTAGGTTTTAGTGTCGTTAATATGTCACATTCGATAGTGTTTTAGGTTTGGTATGTTTTACCAAAGTCATTTCCTTGCTTAGTGCACTTTAATGCAAATTGCTGGATTCCGGGACACTAGTTTGACCTAACCGGACGATCTAGTTCCCTCGGTTTTCGGGTCTCGGTCAAAACTACAAACTTGTAGATCTAGGTCTTATGGACCGTGGTGAAAAATTTCAGGTCAATCCGAGTTAAGTAGACTGAGTTATGGTCATTATACTATTGCTGGTCAAATGGTACCATTTTAGGTCAATTTTTGGTCAATTTGGTCAACTCTGGTTCGGCCAGTTTTTGGACCCGAACTTGTACAAGTTGTTTGACTTGCTTATGGTCATTTCTGGGCATTGGTGTCTTCATAAGACTTGTAGGTATGGGTCTTAACTATTCTTGGTCAAAATTTCAGGTCAATTGGACCTGGTTTGAGTGAGTTATGGCCTAAACACTCACTGCTGCCCAATTGGTCATTTTTCAGGTCCTAATTGCACCTAATCCGAATTGGTCATTTTCTTAGGTCACCTTGCAAGCAGAATTTTGGTATGGTTTCTCAATGAAAGTTGGCACATTTTGTGCCTAGTTTCACCTCAAATTGGTCTCATACCAATTGAGGTTACACATTTAAGGTTATAGGCTAAAATGTACACTGCCCTCACTATGCCTTTCACACCCCACTTCAAACACACATTTAACTTGCAAAGTTTACTTCCATACCCTACCAATCTGTTTTGGTACATTACCAAAAGCATTATCTACTTTACATTAACATTATTTTGGGCAGATTACCATTACCCTCAACACACCAAATATCATTCACAATTACAATTTCTAATTACCATTACAAACACACCTAACCATTACAAATTTTACATACACTTTACAATATCAATCTACATACATCTCATCAACCTTCTAGGTCAATATTCTGCCCACACTTCCTTCAATATATACCATTACTCAAGTGTCCCCAAGCTGCATAAACCATTCTTCAACATCAAAGTGCCATCCAATTTACCAATTCCCATCCAAGTGCATAAATCACCATATAAACATGAAATAATTCACTAGGTTACTAATTCATCATGATCAACACCATTTCTCATCAATTATATGTACAAATATCTCATCAAAAACGTGACTCATGGCTGTCCAAAATGAAAACAACAATAACCCTTCAAACTCAAAATTTTCCTTCACCAAACCAACACCCATAACATGAACATAAACTTTAACAAAGAAATTCTCAAAAATGCAAACTTACCTTTAATTGTAACTTGCTAAACCTTCACCAAACTTCTCAAAATTGGTATCAATATCTTCCTTGTGATGTGTAGACCATTTTTCATAAAGCTACTTAAGGGATTGGAGTTGAAATGGAGAGAGGAAATCAAGCTTAAAACCAAACGGCAATGGAGGTTTCAAGGTTCTTCATTTTGGCAATTTTGAGAGGACTTGAGGAAGATGAGATTTCAGGTGGTTAGTGGACCTACATCAGCCATATTTCATGTTTAATTAATCCTATAGTGGTCCACTAACTAAAATTAAATCATATTATAAGTTAACTTTCACTTATTCCACATCTAACCTTTAATTTCTACTATTTACTTTAGGTACCACCAATTTAATTTTTCATTTCATTTTCTAAGTATAATATTATTTATTTTTAATGGACATTTAGGTCAAAAGACACTTCGGGATGTCAAATGACCATAATGCCCTGTTAGATTCGTTCAGATTTTTGTAACACCGTATTTTGTCTGTTTTCGATTTCTCACTTTTCTTTGTACTAATTATTTAATTTTTCTTTAATCTTTCTAATGAGATTTATACTTCAATAAGGGTCTATTTATGTCCTAAAAATGTTTTCCAGGTTCCTCGATCCTGTATAGTCAACGGTCCACGCCGTGACTTCCCTGTGGTCAACCATCGCTAGGTTTCCTGGCTCACTTACTCGGTTACATTTCTTTGCTATGATTTTTCCTTTGTTTTTCTTGTATTTTCTTTTCTTGTATTTCAATATTTATGTCTCCTCTCTCATATCAAGGTACGGTTCTAGGCATCCTAGCTGTCCGGACAACACTGGTCACTGGAGCAGTAGAACGCACTACCGAACTTAGGGGTGTTACATTCTCCACACTAAGATCACTAATGGCAGCCCTTGAACAGCTTCTAAAGCTTTTTCTATGAATTAGAAAATCAATTTTTTCCTTTTCAGAGATTACAAATGTAAACAGGACACTAGAAACAATTTCTAGTATTTTTAATTTAAGAGATTGTTTGCTAATCTCTTTGAATTGATGAGAGAAGAAGAAGAATAGAAGGGAATGGCAGCCAAGGGTGGCGGCACAAAGAGAATGAGCAGCTTGTGTAATTTGTTCTTACATCCTTACACTTATATAGCTAGGTCACCACCTAAAACACTTGCCACAGGTCACCTTCTGATTGGCTCTAGGTTTAATTGACCCAATCACATTGTGCCAAGTGTCAAACCTATATTTAATCTTAATTTTAATCATCTTACATGATTAAAATACATTTAGCAAGCTTATGTGCAGTGCCATGTGTCACCATCTCATGGTGCCACATGTCACTCTGTGAAATGACCAAAACACCCCTGTGTCTTAATTTTGAGTTCTCAACACAAAATAATTACTTCTCTTCATCTAATCAATTTATATTAAATATAAATTAATTAATTAATCTCTATTAATTAATCTCTATTAATTAATTTCTCAATAATTAAATTCATATTTAAACACTTTAAATATAAATTTAACTTATACTATACATCCAATAACCTAGATTTGGTTTCAAGCCATGCTAGGGACTTTGCAATCTAATTGAAAACTAAACCTATTTAATTAATTAATTAAACTCTTTAATTAATTAATTAAATTATATTTAAGTTGGTGATTACTTGTGTATGTGTATGACTTACTAGGCTCATCACTAATTGGAAATGAGACATGATATCAACTCTTAATATCATCAAAACTCTTTCTTAACATAAATGATTTCTCTAAATCATTTTATGCACCTCATAGACCATGGTTAACACCTAGCATAGCATGCCATGGCCACTCAATTAGTAATAAGGTTTACCTTAAATGAACCTATAATCATATGTTACCATGCACTAGAATCTCTCTGTTACAAAATCCCAATTCGAGTTGGAGTCATTGTAACATCCTCATTTTCGTAGTCCGTACATTCTACTGTTCCGACGGCTAATGTTTGCCCCGGAAAGTCGGAATGTCTGGAACTACACTTCGGTGATAATGAACAGACATATAATGATGAAATAAATAAGAAGAAAATGCAAGAAAAATCAAAGACAAATGAAAGAGAGAAAATAAAGCTAAGTTAAACGAGCCGACACCGCAGCGATGGGTGACAGCATTGGGAAGGCCGTTGCCGACCCCAGGACCACGGGGAACCCTCAGAATTTAATTCCGGGACGTAAATAAAGGTTTATTGAAATGTAATTGACACTAGAAATATCAAAGAAAAATTAATAAATTAGTACAAAGAAAAACGAAAAATCGAGAAATAGACAAAAATCGGGAATATAATCCGAAGTAGGGTATTTTGGTCATTTGACACCTAGGGTTGCCTTTTGACCTCAATGTCCATTAAAAATAAATGATATTACACTTTAGAAATGTCATGAAAAATTAAATTGTGATACAATATGTAAATAGTAAAAGAATGGAGCCAAATGAGCAAATAAGGAAACTTTAACTAATTAAACATTAAAATCCAAGTTAGTGCTCTACTAACTCTTAATTTGGGACACTTAAATATTCCTTTGGGACAGCAAAACCATCATCTTCCACCTTGAGAACTAACCAGCTAAGAGAAATGGAGTTCACCATGGAAATCACCATGGACGCCCCACATGCAACCTCCATGGGTGCATGATCAAGCCACCATTTCTACTTAGTTTCTTCATCAAAGCTTGCACACACACCTTGGGCAGTATGTTGGAAGCAAAAAGAAGAGGATTTGATGAAGCTTTAGTGAAGCTCAAAAAAGGTTAGTGCTAGTTTTCCATCCCTTGCTTCATTCAAGTTTGTATTAAGGTTGAGATGAGTTGGATGGTGAAGAAATTTGAAGGATTCTATGAGTTATTGATATATTCAATTTTGGACAGCCATGAAAGTTTATTGTAGTTGAGTTTTTCTTACCTATAATGGATGAAAATTAAGGTTGAATAACTTAAATGGAGGAAGTAGTAAGTTAAAATCTAAGTATGTGCATGTAGTGCTTGAATTAAGGGTGTGTAATGGAACCTTAATGCTTTGGCCAAACTGCCATGTTTGGCAGCCTATTAAACCATGAATTTGTGTGTGAACATGTAGTTATTAATGAAATATGCTAATGTTAAATTGTGGGCAGCAAGAGTAAGTGATATTGAAGTATGATTATATTGAAGTGTATGCGTAATATTGAAATTGAGATATGTTGAATTTTGGTGGAAGTGAATGTTGAACTTAATGGTGAATTGTGTGCATTGAGCACTTGAATATTCTGCCCAAAAGTGTTGCTGGAATTGTGTACAATATATATATGGAAGTGTTATTGATTGAATATTGAAGTAATGAGGAGGAGAAGGAATATCAAATTGGAAGTGTATGTGCTTTGTGCAGGTTGTGTATTGAAGGCAGTACCTAAATTAGGCCATAAGTGCCAAACTATGAACCCAATTGGTATGAGGCCAATGGGGGGTGAGACTAGACACCAAATAGGCCAACTTTCATGGAGAAATGTTGCCAAAATTTTTCCTAGAAACTGACCTTAAAAATGACCAAATCCGAAATAGCAACCTTGCAACCCAGATTTTTGACCATATGAATAGTAGTCCTTGGGATGACCATAACTCACTCAAAATAGGTCCAATTGACCTGAAATTTTTACCATGGTTAGTTTAGACATAAATATATAATTCTTATGAAGACACCAAAACCCAGAAATGGCCAGAACTAAGTCAAATAGCTTGCACAAGTTCAGGTACCAAAACTGCCAGAACTAAAACTGACCAAATTTTGCACTAAAGGTGCAATCTGTCCAGCTTTAGTAAATTAACCATATCTTGGTCTATACAACTTAGAATGACCTGAAATTTTGTCCCGAGTGCAATAAGACATAGAGCTACAATTCTTATGAAGACACCAAAACCCATAAATGGCCAGAACTAAGTCAAATAGCTTGCACAAATTCAGGTACCAAAATTGCCAGAACTAAAACTGACCAAATTTTGCACTAAATGTGCAATCTGTCTAGCTTTAGTAAATTGACCATACCATGGTCTATGCAACTTAGAATGACCTAAAATTTTACCTCGAGTGCAATAAGACATAGAGCTACAATTCTTATGAAGACACCAAAACCCAGAAATGGCCAGAACCAAGTCAAATAGCTTGCACAAGTTCAGGTACCAAAACTGCCAGAACTAAAATTGACCAAATTTTGTACTAAAGGTGCAATCTGTCCAGCTTTAGTAAATTGACCATAACTTGGTCTATACAACTTGGAATGACCTGAAATTTTGCTCCGCATGCAATAAGACATAGAGCTACAATTTTGCTTCTTTGACCAAGAGCTAAAAACCAAGAGAAATAGGACTTTAAGCTAGACAAATCTAGCACTCAAAAATTGAGAAATTGACCAAATTTTGCACTAAAGGTGCAATCTGTCCAGCTTTAGTAAATTGACCATAACTTGGTCTATACAACTTGGAATGACGTGAAATTTTGCCCCGTGTGCAATAAAACATAGACCTACAAGTTTGTAGTTTGGACCAAAACCCAAAAACTGAGGGAACTAGGTCGTCCAGCTAGGTCAAAATAGTACACCGAAATCCAGTAAATTGCAATAAAATGCAATACACTTGGAAATGAAATTGGTAACGTATACCAATACTAAAGGGCTATAAAATGTGACATATTGGTAACATTAGAATTGACTCACGTAAAGTGCATCGAGGGTCAACATTATAGGTTGACTAATGAAATGAATTGAAGGGAATAGTACCAAGAGAAATAGGACTTTAAGTTAGACAAATCTAGCACACAAAAATTGAGAAATTGACCAAATTTTGCACCAAATGTGCAATCTGTCTTACTTTAGTAAATTGACCATACCTTGGCCTATACAACTCATAATGACCTGAAATTTTGCCCCGAGTGCAATAAGACATAGAGCTACAATTTTGCTTCTTTGACTAGAGGCTAAAAACCAAGGGAAATAGGACTTTAAGCTAGACCAATCTAGTATACTAAAATTGAAAATTGGTAATTACATAAAATGATGCTTGAAGTGATTTGGCAATGAATGCCAACTTGTGAAAAGGGTAAATTGCACTATATTGACAACATATCGAATTGTAAATTGTGACATGTTGATGCTAGAATCAACCTATCCATGATGCATAAAAAGGTCAATAATTTTATTGACTAGTGAAAGGCATAAAGATGTATAAACCCTATGAATAAAGAATTAAATATGTAACATAGTAATATGCCCTAATTTGCCTAGTTGACTAGTTTGGATAGGTTGGCATGCCAATAGGATTCTGACAGCTGTTCTGTAAATGACTTTATGTCATACTGTGTTTTATGGCTTATTATGCCATACTATGATTTTAATAGCTTATGGCTATACAGATTGTGTTATTATACTCGGCTTAATGCCTAATTGATTATATGGCTTTTTAGCCACCTTTGTTTACACCGGAGATACTTTGTGGCGATGGTGTGACGGCCGAGGTACTAGGTACCCGGTGCTAGTATATTCGTTTATCGATGCAGTGGTGTATAGGCTACATGGGCAGTTAATTAAAACATTATTCAATTCAGGCAGTTAAGTTAAGTATACGAAAATTTCAGTACAATTAAATTAAGCATTGAATGAAATGAGTAAAAGAGATTAGCAATAGAAACATAACAAAGATACAATTTGCAGAACCTTAGAGACTTAAAATACAATACAGTTAGAATAATTGATTCCTGGATATCCGAATTATGAGTTATTTCTTTCTTTATTTGTATATATTATTTCTTGTTATACTATTGCACCACTAAGTAAAAATGCTTAGCGCGATGGAATTGCTTCCTCGCGCAGGTACTAAAGGTAAAACCAGTAGACTGTCGACTGAGATTTTTGGAGTCCAGATCTGCAGAAGTGTCAGAAGAGTTCAAGATTGTCACCTCCTCAGCAATGCATGTAGATAGGGCTCATTTTAAGCATGTTTTCTAATATGTACATTATAATTACTGCTTCTATTGTAATGTGAATTAGTAACTGTAATTTTATTTGTATATCCTGTACTTGATAAATTTATGTACTTAATTGGCAAATTATATAAGTTAATGAAATATAAGGATTTTGATATCTAAGTTGATTATGTAATCATAATGATTCTGAATGAGATTGAATTTGAGAAATTTTGAGACTGAATCTGAGTTTGAGAAACTGATGAGAATGCTTTGAGATAATCTGAGTTATGAATTTGAGCATCTATTGAAATTGTTTTTGGCAGGTTCAGAAGAACTGTTAGTCCAAATTACAGCTGGCACTCTGCCGGATTATCATTAAAATTTTTGAATTTTCCAAACTAGTCAGATTTTGATAAACAGTAAAAATAGCCTAAACCTCAGATAAAGTTTTTGAACAAGTAAATCAAGAACTATAATGAAATCAGATAAGAGTAGGTGCTCCAACACTCCGTGTGACACGCCTTGCTCGGCTACACTGTAAACGGGTGAGGGGTGTTACAGTCATGGTTTATGTCAAACCCCATTTGCTATGAATATTATGTTCTCTTTTAATTCCAGTTTTTGATCAAAAGATTTTTCTCATCAAAAACTCTTTTCTAATTAAATCTATTTGTCCTGGCCAGGAACTTGAAACATCAAGAACAATTAAATGAACATAGGATTTTATCCCTATTTACTTAGAGGAATAGATTCCATCTTGATCAACATCTACCTCCATATATAACTAGTAGGAGCCAACACATGCCCATATACCAATACACAGTACAAGTATGAAAGCAGTATCAAACTCAAACCACCTATATACAAGATAACTGTGCTATCTCAGGTCTAAAGATTATATACATTAATATGATTTATGACAATGCATTGACAAGAGTAAACTCCATGTGCTTGTTATAAGTGTCACTGGTTCAGCCTACTTATCATGTATAAGTACCTATCATGTTTGTTATATGGCATGAGACTCACCATTCCATCTTATTTACATCTCATATAAATAACTTGGGAACAAACATGATTACAATCTTTCTGGATAAGTCATGTCCTTATTGTGAAGTATCCTTGATTGTGAACCTATTTATGATACTTTGTACTAGAAATTCTGTCACTCATATTCTTAACAACTTAAGAATAGAATTTCTAACAAAATATCAATGAACCTTTTCTATTACACATAAATATATTACGTAAGCGGAAAAGTGAAAATGCCTTTTATAAATAAAATATGTACAAGATACATACTAAATGATATGCTCTAGGGCATACTACTAATAATCTCCCACTAGCACTAGAACCATTCATTACAATATCTTAGACCCATCTTCTCAAGATGTCGGTTTAGCGAAGTCTGTGACATAGGCTTAGTGAATGGATCAGCTGGATTTTCAGTTGATGTTATTTTCTGCATGACTACATTGCCTCGACCAACTATTTCTCTGATAATGTGGTAGTGCCTTTCTATGTGTTTGGATTTCTGGTGAGACCAGGGTTCCTTAGCCTGTATGACTGCTCCATTGTTGTCACAGTAAAGTGGAACTGCTGAATCAATGGAAGGAACTATTGCAAGTTCTGTCACAAACTTCTTTATCCAAACAGCTTCCTTTGCAGCATCTGATGCAGCAATATACTCAGTCTCGGTAGTGAAATCTGCAGTCATACTCGGTTTGGAACTCTTCCAACTGACTGTAACATCCCCACTGTACATATTTTGTACGTTCTATTGCTCCAGTAGTCAAATAACAGTCCAGGCAAGTCAGTATATCTGGAACTACACTTCGGTGATAGTGAACAAACATATAATGATGAAATAAATAAAAAGAAAATACAAGAAAAATCAAATAAAAATGAAAGAGAGAAAATGATGTTAAGTTAAACGAGCCGGCACCACAGCGATGGGTGACCGCACCGGGAAGGCCTTTGCCAACCCCAGGACCGCAGGAAACCCTCGGAATTTAATTTTGAGACATAGATAAAGGTTTATTGAAATGTAATTGACACTAGAAATATCAAAGAAAAATTAATAGATTAGTACAAAGAAAAATGAAAAATCAAGAAACAGACAAAAATCGGTGTTACCGAAAAATCGGGAATATAACCCGAAGTGGGGTATTTTGGTCATTTGACACCTAGTGTTGCCTTTTGACCTCAATGTCCATTAAAAATAAATGATATTACACTTTAGAAATGACATGAAGAATTAAATTATGATACATTATGTAAATTGTGAAAGAAAGGAGGTAAATATGTAAATAAGGGAAACTTAATATAATTAAACATTAAACAAATCATTAGTGCTCCATTAACTATATTATAAACTACATAAAATAAACCTTAGTGGGTAGAATTGGGTCATCTTCAACCTTGAGAGAAGCTTGCCGAATTGATCCTCTCAAAGTCCTCCATGGCCGCCATGCATGAAGCTTTCTCTCTCTATCATCAAGCCCTCATTTTCACTTGCTTCCTTCATTAAAGCTTGCCTATTCACCTTGGGGAAGATATTGGCAATAAGAAAAACCAGATTTGGTGAAGTTTTGATAAGCATCAAAAGTTGTAAGTGTCCAAAACCTCTCCCTTGCTTTAGTAAAGCTTGTGTTTAGGTTTAGGTGAGTGTTTTGGTGAAGAGAAATGAAAGAAATAGTGAGAAAAGGACTTGTCCATTTTTGGGCAGCCATGAACCTTTGTTGAGCTTGAGTTATTTTTACTTCTAATGAATGAAAATGAAGGTTGATTAATTCAAATGAAAGTTGTAGTAAGTTTGTGCATAAGTATGTGAATGTAGTGTTTAGATTAAAGGTGTGAAATGGAACCTTGATGCCTTGAGCAAACTGCCATGTTTGGCAGCCCTTAATAGCATGAATTTGTGTGTGAACATGTGGTTATTAATGATATATGTTAGTGTTAAATTGTGGGCAGCAAGTGTCACACCCTACCCCTCTGTAAGGCATAACATGATCCCGTAGTATACCTAATGAATTACCAACTCCGTTTACTGATAACCCATTAAATACACTATAAGGGATTTTAAAAACTTTTCTTACTTCTTTTACAGTGGTGAGCACTATTTACAGGTGTTAAAAACCTTTTTGAACTGAAGTGATAGAACTAACACAATTGAATTATTTGGAATTTCTGTAAAAATTTTGGCAGAGTGCCATCTGTATTTTGGATAAAACAGTTCTTCAGAAAACCTGTAAAAATCACTTCAATATATTTCCAAATCTCAACTCCAACATAACTCAACACAACATATTTCTCAATTCAAATCCACAGTAATTTTTCAAAGACTGAGATAAAGAAATACAGTACAAATTTTACAAGCCAAAATATCTCATAATTTACTTTACAACTTCAATGTACAATTTGAATTTACAACTGCTCAAAACCATGAACAAAATATGTACATACAGTGGTCATATATTACAGTACAAAATGCAAAATGTGGTATACTCATTATACCCGAAATCTCTCGCTGGATATACTAGCAGCCTAATCTGCTGCCCTGTCTGTCTGTCTACCTGCGACAACAATAAAAAGCTATCGCTGAGACAATGTCTCAGTGGTGCACAACATTAACCAAATACAACTTTAAATCACAATTCATAAGTTAAATATATAATGGATACTTAAAACCATAGTTAAATTCAAGACAATAATGTCATAAGGAATTTAACACAATATCACAATAAATCTCATTAATCAAAACATAGTTAAATTCAAAAGACAGTGAATGTCAATAAGAATTTAAACTCCATTTCACAATCTTACAATACGTATCAATAAATCACACACAGCTTGAAATCATGTTTCAAAGTTCAATTCATCCCAAAGCCAATGGCTAATGAGGTATTCAATTCGTCCCAAAAGCCGATGGCTAATGAGGAATAACATAGCTAGCTAGCAAAAATATGAGTACTCATTCTATTCGTCCTCAATAGGCACACACCTCAACACTTCAGCTAGAGAGGGAATTCAATTCATCCCACTAGACAAGCTAGCGAGGAATACAATCAATGTACATGATAGCTGTGGTTTCAAACCATTTACAGTGCTTTTCAATCAATAAGTATCCATCAAATATCATTCAAACAAATTTTCACAGTTTCACAATTTAAAACAATAATATACAATAGTCATAATTTATTTCAATTGAAAATAATTCAAAAGAAATAGCTGTTGTGCACAAACCTCGATAATCTGTCTCATGCGGACTCGTGTTTCCTTCCCTTTTCCTAAGTCTTTGCTAACTGAGAAACATAATTTGAAGTGTTTCAGTACTTAATTAAACTGTCTCTAACGATAATGTTTGATAAATAATTCACTGAATACTATTATTTGCTTAATCAACCTAATATATCGACCCTCGATGCATTCTAGGTAAATTAGGTTTTAATGTTATTAATATGTCACATTCGATAGTATTTTAGGGTTGGTACATGTTACCAAATTCATTTCTATGTATTTTGCATTTTCTTGCAATTTGCTGGATTCCGGGATACTAGTTTGACCTAGCCGGACGACCTAGTTCCCTCGATTTTCGAGTTTCGGTCAAAACTACAAACTTGTAGATCTATGTCTTATGGAACGCGGGGCAAAATTTCAGGTCATTCTGAGTTATGTAGACCAAGTTATGGTCATTTTACTATTGCTGGTCAAATTGCATCAAAATTGGTCATTTTAGGTCACTTTAGGTCATTTTAGGTTCGGCCAGTTTTTGGACCCGAAATTGTGCAAGCTGTTTGACTTGCTTATGGTCATTTCTGGGTTTTGGTGTCTTCATAAGACTTGTAGATATGGGTCTTAACTATTCATGGTCAAAATTTCAGGTCAATTGGACCTGTTTTGAGTGAGTTATGGCCTAAACACTAACTGCTGCCCAAATGGTCAATTTTCAGGCCTCAATTGCACTTAATCCGGATTTGGTCATTTTTCAAGCTACCTTGCAAGCAGAATTTTGGCAAGCTTCCTTCATGAAAGTTGGCACATTTTGTGCCTAGTTTCACCTCCAATTGGTCTCATACAAATTGGAGCCACACACTTAAAGTTATAGGCCTAAAACTCAAACTGCCTTATTGAAATTCTTGCATACACATCAAGCATCACTTTTAACACTCACCAAACTTAACCTTCAAACCAATTCTGGTTGTACCACAACCTAAACATAATTTATAACATATTATAGGTCATTTTGGCAGCTTGCAATTACATTCAATGTGCACCAACAAGTGCAGAATTTGTCCAACTCAATTTACAACAATTCAATCACCAATTCATGCTCATTTACATGCCCAACTTCACACCATCATACATGCACTCAAACTGCTATAACTCCTATCACAAATTAACATCATTATTCTATAAACCAAGCATGAATTCCAGCATTCCTCATGAGTTAGCAAACTGCCACAATGGTACACTTACATTCTATTACTTTCCAAGCTTTAAATCTCATTTTACATTTACACATATACTAAGTATACATCACCCAAACAATTTTCTACACAATATACATTTAATCAATCATTTAATTCACCATTTACAAGCACAAATAAACTGCCTTCAAGGTGCTTCCATGGCTACCAAAAGTACACACTCCCATTCAACATCCAAACTCAAAAATTTCTTCATAAATCAAACACCCATAACATGCTTACAAACTTTAACAAAGCAACATTCAAAAACACAAACTTACCTATTTTTGAAGCTTCTTAAAAACTCATCAAAACTTACCTTTCTCACTCCCTAAATGCTGCCCAAGGTGTGGTGGTTACTTTTAATGAAGAAACCCTAACCACTTGAAGCTTGGATCATGGATGCATGAAGCTCACAAATGGGACAACAATGGTGGTTTCTAAGGCTTTCTTTACGGCAATGGTGGTCTTCAAAGGTTGAAGATGAAGTTTTAGTGGAGTAATCTGCCCACTTAATGCATATTATAATCCCTTAGTGGTCCACTCACATAAGAAATTGATTTAATATTATTTAAGTGCTAATTACCCAAATTTCACTCCACTTTTGGCTATTTACATTGGGTACCCCTAATTTAATTTTTCATTATATTTTCCAAGTATAATATCATGTATTTTTAATGGACATTTAGGTCAAAAGACAATTCGGGATGTCAAATGACCACAATGCCCCTGTTCGGGTTGTATTCTCGATTTTTCAGTAACACTGAGTTTTGTCCGTTTTTCGATTTCCCACTTTTCTTTGTACTAATTATTTAATTTATATTTAATATTTCTAATGATATTTATACTTCAATAGGAGTCTATTTAAGTCCTAAAAATATTTTTCAAGGTTCCCTGCGGTCCAGGGCTAGTCAACGGTCCACGCCGTGACTTCCCGATGGGTCACCCATCGCTAGAGTTCCTGGCTCATTTAACTTGGTTACATTTCTTTGCTATTATTTTTCCTTTGTTTTTCTTGTGTTTTCTTCTATTGTATTTCATTATTTTATGTCTTCTCACTCATAACGAAGTGTAGTTCTAGGCATCTTAGCTGTCCGGACAACATTGGTCACTGGAACAGTAGAACGCACTACCGAACATAGGGGTGTTACAGCAAGTGTAAGTGATATTGAAGTATGAATATGTTAAAGTATATGTGTAATATTAACATTGAAGTATGTTGAATTTTGATGGAAGTGAATGTTGAACTTAATGATGAATTGTGTGCATTGAGCACTTGAACATTCTGCCCAGAATGGTTGCTAAAATTGTGTACAATATATGTATAGAAGTGTTGTTGATTGCATATTGTAGTAATGAGGAGGAGAAGGAACATCAAATTGGGAGTGTATGTGCTTTGTGCAGGTTGTGTATTGAAGGCAGCACCTAAATTAGGCCATAAGTGCCAAACTGTGAACCCAATTGGTATGAGGCCAATATGGGGTGAAACTAGACACCAAATAGGCTAACTTTCATGTAGAAATGTTGCCAAAATTCTGCCTAGAAACTGACCTTAAAAAGTGACCAAATCCGGATTAGTGCATTTAAGGCCTGAAAACTGACCATTTGGGCAGCAGTTAGTGTTTAGGCCATAACTCACTCAAAACAGATCCAATTGACCTGAAATTTTGACCATGAATAGTTAAGACCTATATCTACAAGTCTTATGAAGACACCAAAGCCCAGAAATGACCATAACCAAGTCAAATGGCTTGCACAAATTCGGGTACAAAAACTGCCGAACCAAAAACTGACCTAAAATTGATCAAATTTTGCACTAAAGGTGCAATCTGTCCAGCTTTAGCAAATTGGCCATATCTTGGTCTACACAACTCAGAATGACCTAAACTTTTGCCACGCGTGCAATAAGACATAGAGCTACAATTTTTCTTCTTTGACCAGAAGCTAAAAACCAAGGGAAATAGGACTTTAAGCTAGACCAATCTAGCACACAAAAATTGAGAATTTGACATTTTGCATACAATGATGCTTGAAGCATTTTGGCAATGAATGCCAACATGTAAAAATGGTAAATTGCACTATATTGGCAGCATATTGAGATATAAATTGTGACATATTGATGCTAGAAACAACTTATCCATATTACCTAAAAAGGTCAACATATGCATTGACTTGTGAATTATATAATAGTTAGTAAACTCCAAAATTGAAGAATTAAACAATTAATTAATAATGTGCCCTAGTTTGCCTAGTTGACTAGTATGGATAGGTTGGCATGCCAATAGGATTCTGACAGCTGTTCTGTAAATGGCTTTATGTCATACTGTGTTTTTACGGCTTATTATGCCGCACTGTGACTTTAATAGCCTACGGCTATACATATTGTGTATTTATTTTTGGCTTATCGCCAGATTGACTATATGGCTTTTTAGCCATGCTATTTGCACACCGGGAGACTATTTGTGACCGATGGTATGACGGCCCGAGGTACTAGGTACCCAGTGCGATATATCCGTTTATCGATGCAGTCGATATAGGCTACACGGGCAGTAATTCAAGTACTATTAAATTCAAATACCTAAATCCAGTCTACTGACATACAGCACCACCAAAAATTTGTAAACACTTTATTTACTTTATTTTAGTGTATATTTCTTTATATTTGGCACCACTAAGCAAAATCGCTTAGCGCGTTGCTTTTGTAACGCGTAGGTATTGGAGACACAGCTGGGGAGCCCAGCAGACCTACGATTGGGTGAGACATCAGATCTGCACAGGAGTCCAGAGTCATCTGCAATGCATTGCATACATGGTAGGACTTAGGATATCTTGTATTTTGTACTTTTGTTGTATATTTGAAATTCAGCCCTGTATTTTGTAATGTTATGAAAGCTCTAAAGTTTGTAATATTTTGTACATATTAAATGACTTGGAGATTTTCTATATATATTTAAATTATTATGGACTGTATTATGGAACTGTTTAATGACTGTAAAAGTCTATTGACTTTACTGAGAAATAGAGACTGTGAAAATATTTGAGATTTTGATATCATCATATTAAACTGTTTTCAACAAGTTTGGAAGGACAGTTTGTCCTAAATATAGACGGCATCTTGCCAAATTTTTATTACCAGTCTTGAAACACTGATTTTATCAAAGTATGAAAATAGTATCAGCATGATATGAATATTACATAAAAGACTTCTTAAAATCAAATTGAGTTCAAGAAATGAAATAATCACGCACTAGGTGTTTAAGACGCCGTAGCACGCCTTGCTCGGCTATACCGTAGATGGGTGAGGGGTGTTACATTTAGTGGTATCGAGCACGTTTAGGCGTTTACGACCTAGATAGATTGCACATCATGCATTGCATTGTAAGTGTTAAGATGACTCTAATGCGCATCTTTTGATTTGTTTTGTTATTTTGATCGAATATGGACTCCACATCGCAGAGCGGTCGATGAGGAAGTGGAAAGTCATGCTCCATCTATGGTGAACCAGAGACAGAGGGAACCTGTTCCACCAAGATCAAATGCATCACCACATTTCAAAGAAATGGTGAGTTCTTTCGACAGATGGCAGGAGTTATGCCACCACCACCACCTCCACATCAAAAATCTCATATGGAGAGACTCAGGAAGTTTGGAGTAGTGGACTTTGTGGGCAAAAAGGAAGATGATTCTGTCATAGCTGAAAACTGGTTGGACAGAACTGGAAGAGTCTTGAAACAACTTCAGTGTACTCAGAGCGAATTTGAAGTCAGGTATCACTACTGCAAGATGATGCATACGGTGGTGGGATACTGAACTAGTGAGGTGCCACTGCAGATAACTTGGGATTTCTTTCTTACTGAGTTCAGAAAGAAGTATGTGGGCAGTGTATACCTGAAAGAGAAGAGAAGGGAGTTTATTACCCTATGCCAGAGACAGCTGACAGTGGCTAAATATGAAAGAGAATTTGTCAGACTGAGCCGCTATGGGCGGGAAATAGTCCCTAATGAGGCAGAGAGATGCAAGAGATTTGAGGAAGGACTCGATGATAACATTAAAGTAATGATTACAGCCTTGGGGATTACAGAGTTTGCCAAATTAGTGGAAGCTACACTGAAGGTTGAAAAAGTTAGAATGAATGAGCGTAATGTATGACATAAAGATAAAAGAGGTCAGGGTCAGACTGGTACATCTTCTGCCTCTAGTAAGAAATTCAGAGGTTCGCCTACTCAGAGTTTTAGTAGAGCACCAAGTCAAGGTCGGTCACAGAGGCCTAAATCTCAGTTTGCACCAAGGAGAGGCCAGTCCACCCCTTCAATGGCTAGCTCTCCAGGAACAGGATACAGGGGACCAGCCCCAACAGTATCTGTTGCTTGCCTACATTGCCAAAAATGGCATAAGGGTGAATGTTGGAGGATGATAGGTGCTTGTTTACGGTGTGGATCTACAGACCACCTAGTCGGAGATTGTCCACGCAGAACTGCTACATCCACTCCAGTATCAACTGATAGAAGGCCGGGTAAGGCTGAGGCAGCCGGTACTTCACAGAAACCTGTGTCAGAGTCTGTGGAGAGAGCAGAAGGCAGAAAACCAGCCAAAGCCTATGCTATAAGGGCACAGGAGGAACAGGATGCTCCATATGTTATCAAGGGTACGTTCCTCCTTTATAATACTTCTGTGCATGTATTAGTGGATCCTGGATATACTCATTCATATATTTGTATCAAGCTGCCCGTAGAAAAGGGAATACCAGTGGAGGAAAGTGACCAAGACATCCTGGTCACAAATATGCTAGGCCACAGTGTGGTAGTAAACAAGGTGTATAAGAGTTGTCCATTGAAGATTCAAGGGAAAGAGTTCTTAGCAGACTTAATCGAACTGCCTTTCCAAGAGTTTGATGTGATTTTAGGAATGGACTGGTTATCCCATCATCAGGCAATAGTAGATTGTAAATTAAAGAGAATCTCTCTGAAAACTGCTGAGAACGAAGAAATAATAGTTGTGGGTGAAAGGACAGATTTCTTGTCCAATGTCATCTCGCCTACGATTGCAAGGAAATGGTCGAGAAAGGGTGTGAAGCCTATCCGCACACATGGTTGACATTAGGCGGTAAACTTGACTTGTCCGACATACCCACGAAGGGATTTCTCCGAGGTATTTCACGAGGAATTGCCTAGTTTGCCACCGAAGGGCGATTGAATTTGCTATTGAAATTATGCTGCACACCCAATTTCAATTGCTCCATATAGGACGGCACTTTCGAATTGAAAGAGTTAAAAATCCAGCTACAAGAATTACTAGACAAGGGGTTCATACACCCCACAGGTCACCTTGGGAGCTCCAGATCGCTTTGTAAAGAAGAAAGATGGGACACCGAGGTTATGTGTTGACTACCAGCTAAACAGAGTAACAAAGTGAAGAACAAGTATCCGCTGCCTAGAATTGACGATCCGTTTGATTAGTTGAAGGGAGCCGTGTTTTCTAAGATTGATATCGATCGTGGTATCATCGGCTAAGGGTTAAGGATGCAGATGTGCCTAAGATCGCATTTAGAACCCGGTATGGGCATTATGAATTCTCGTGATGCCATTTGGGTTAACAAATGCTCCAAAGAAGATTCATGGACCTTATGAACCGTATCTTCCATCCATACTTAGATCGGTTCGTAGTGGTCTTCATTGATGACATCCCGTGTATTCCAAGGATAAAGCGTAACATGATGAGCATTTGAGAATTGTTCTGCAGACTCTAAAGGAGAAGAAATTGTATGCTAAATTGTCCAAGTGTGAGTTCGTTGAATGAGATTGCATTCCTTGGACATGTAGTATCACCAAGGGATTAGTGGATCCCAAGAAGATTGAAATAGTGATGAAATGGAAGCCTCCTAAATACAACCGAGATCGAAGTTTCTTGGGGTTAGCTGGATATTATAGAAGATTTGTAAAGGATTTTCCCGATATTGCTCCAATGACCAAATTACTACACAAGAATATGAAATTTGACTGGAATGACAAGTGTCAAGCCGCTTTGAGAGGTCAAGGCTATGTTGACAGAGGCACCAGTGTTAACACAGCCAATGTCTGGAAAAGACTTTGTAGTCTACAGTGATGCCTCACACAATGGGTTAGGATGTGTACTCATGCAAGAAGGGAAAGTGGTCGCATATGCTTCCAGGCAGTTAAGGCCACATAAAAAAGAATTACCCTACTCATGATTTAGAGTTAGCAGCAATTATCTTCGCATTGAAGATATGGAGGCATTACTTGTATGGAGAAAAATGCTACATATACACAGACCATAAGAGTCTGAAGTATTTGCTAACCCAGAAGGAACTTAATTTGAGACAAAGGCGATGGATTGAATTCCTGAAAGATTATGATTGTGTAATTGACTACCACCCTGGGAAGGCAAATGTAGTCGCTGATGCTTTAAGCAGAAAATCTATTGTAGCATTAAGATCTCTGAATGCCCAACTATCCTTAACTCATGATGGAGTTATTTTGGCTGAGTTGCAAGTGAAGCCAAATCTGTTACAACATATACAGGATGGGCAGAAGAAGGATGAGAAATTAATGGCTGTTATGGGCAAAATCACTGAGGGGAAGGAAACTGAATATGAAGTGAAAGAAAATGGGTGTCTGTACTATAAAGAAAGAGTATGTGTACGGATGATAAAGAGTTGAAAACCAAGATTCAAAGAAGCACATAACGTGTGTATGCTATGCACCTGGAAGCACAAAATGTACCATGACACGAAACTCCGACATCGGTGGCTGTGTATGAAGAAGGACATAGTTGACCATGTAACTAGATGCTTGACCTGTCAACAAGTCAAAGCAGAACATCAAGTTCCATCAGGTTTGTTGCAGCCCATAAACATACTTGAATGGAAATGGGACCGAGTCACTATGGACTTTGTCAGTGGTCTACCTTTCACTCAGAAGAAGCATGATGCAGTATGGGTGATTATGGATAGGTTGACCAAATCAGCACATTTTCTGCCAGTTAGAACTAACTACTCACTGGAAAAGCTAGCAGAGTTGTATATCAGTGAGATAGTTAGACTACATGGAATTCCGCTTTCCATTATATCTGATAGAGACCCGAGGTTTACATCTAGATTTTGGAAGAAATTACAAGAATCCTTGGGCACACAACTCCATTTTAGTACGGCTTTTCATCCTCAGATGGATGGACAATCAGAAAGAATAATCCAGGTCCTCGAGGATATGCTGAGAAGTTGTGTTATTGAGTTTGAGGGAAGTTGGGACAGATATCTCCCACTGGCAGAATTTGCATACAACAATAGCTATCAAGCTAGCATACAAATGGCACCCTATGAAGCACTGTATGGGAGAAAATGCAAAACACCTGTATGTTGGACTGAATTGGGTGAAGATAAGCTAGTGGGGCCAGACCTGATAAAACAGACAGAGGAAAAGGTGAAACTGATAAAGGCCAATTTGAAAGTTGCCTCAGACTGACAGAAATCTTATGTTGACTTGAGGAGAAAAGACATTGAGTATGAAGTTGGCGAGAAGGTATTTCTCAAAGTATCACCGTGGAAGAAAGTGTTGAGATTCGGGAAAAAGGGAAAATTAAGCCCTAGGTTTATTGGCCCATATGAAGTTATTGAACGTGTGGGACCGTAGCTCACCGATTAGCCTTACCACCGAAATGGACAAGATACATAATGTGTTCCATGTCTCGATGCTCGAGAAGATACAGACGATCCTTCACATGTCATCTTAGCAGAAGAAATTGTGGTACAACCTGACCTGACATATGAAGAAGAACCAATTAAAATCTTGGCACGAGAGGTAAAAGAGCTCAGAAACAAGACAATTCCACTAGTAAAAATCCTATGGAGACACCACAACACGGAAGAGGCAACATGGGAGAGCGAGGAGACAATGAGGCAACAGTTTCCTCAGCTCTTCACATCAAGTAAATTTCGAAGACGAAATTTTTATTTAGAGGGAAAGAGTTGTAACATCCCCACTGTACATATTTTGTACGTTCTATTGCTCCAGTAGTCAAATAACAGTCCAGGCAAGTCAGTATGTCTGGAACTACACTTCGGTGATAGTGAACAAACATATAATGATGAAATAAATAAAAAGAAAATACAAGAAAAATCAAATACAAATGAAAGAGAGAAAATGATGCTAAGTTAAACGAGCCGGCACCGCAGCGATGGGTGACCGCATCGGGAAGGCCGTTGCCGACCCCAAGACCGCAGGGAACCCTCAGAATTTAATTTTGAGACATAGATAAAGGTTTATTAAAATGTAATTGACACTAGAAATATCAAAGAAAAATTAATAGATTAGTACAAAGAAAAATGAAAAATCGAGAAACAGACAAAAATCGGTGTTACTGAAAAATTGGGAATATAACCCGAAGTGGGGTATTTTGGTCATTTGACACCTAGTGTTGCCTTTTGACCTCAATGTCCATTAAAAATAAATGATATTACACTTTAGAAATGACATGAAGAATTAAATTATGATACATTATGTAAATTGTGAAAGAAAGGAGGTAAATGTGTAAATAAGGGAAACTTAATATAATTAAACGTTAAATAAATCATTAGTGCTCCATTAACTATATTATAAACTACATAAAATAAACCTTAGTGGGCAGAATTGGGTCATCTTCAACCTTGAGAGAAGCTTGCCGAATTGATCCTCCCAAAGTCCTCTATGGCCGCCATGCATGAAGCTTTCTCTCTCCATTATCAAGCCCTCATTTTCACTTGCTTCCTTCATTAAAGCTTGCCTATTCACCTTGGGGAAGATATTGGCAACAAGAAAAACCAGATTTGGTGAAGTTTTGATAAGCATCAAAAGTTGTAAGTGTCCAAAACCTCTCCCTTGCTTTAGTAAAGCTTGTGTTTAGGTTGAGGTGAGTGTTTTGGTGAAGAGAAATGAAAGAAATAGTGAGAAATTGACTTGTCCATTTTTGGGCAGCCATGAACCTTTGTTGAGCTTGAGTTATTTTTACTTCTAATGAATGAAAATGAAGGTTGATTAATTCAAATGAAAGTTGTAGTAAGTTTGTGCATAAGTATGTGCATGTAGTGTTTAGATTAAAGGTGTGAAATGGAACCTTGATGCCTTGAGCAAACTGCCATGTTTGGCAGCCCTTAATAGCATGAATTTGTGTGTGAACATGTGGATATTAATGATATATATTAGTGTTAAATTATGGGCAGCAAGTGTAAGTGATATTGAAGTATGAATATGTTGAAGTATATGTGTAATATTAACATTGAAGTATGTTGAATTTTGATGGAAGTGAATGTTGAACTTAATGATGAATTGTGTGCATTGAGCACTTGAACATTCTGCCCAGAATGGTTGCTGAAATTGTGTACAATATATGTATAGAAGTGTTGTTGATTGCATATTGTAGTAATGAGGAGGAGAAGGAACATCAAATTGGGAGTGTATGTGCTTTGTGCAGGTTGTGTATTGAAGGCAGCACCTAAATTAGGCCATAAGTGCCAAACTGTGAACCCAATTGGTATGAGGCCAATATGGGGTGAAACTAGACACCAAATAGGCCAACTTTCATGTAGAAATGTTGCCAAAATTCTGCCTAGAAACTGACCTTAAAAAGTGACCAAATCCGGATTAGTGCATTTAAGGCCTGAAAACTGACCATTTGGGCAGCAGTTAGTGTTTAGGCCATAACTCACTCAAAACAGGTCCAATTGACCTGAAATTTTGACCATGAATAGTTAAGACCTATATCTACAAGTCTTATGAGGATACCAAAGCCCAGAAATGACCAGAACCAAGTCAAATGGCTTGCACAAGTTCGGGTACAAAAACTGCCGAACCAAAAACTGACCTAAAATTGATCAAATTTTGCACTAAAGGTGCAATCTGTCCAGCTTTAGCAAATTGACCATACCTTGGTCTACACAACTCAGAATGACCTGAAATTTTGCCACGCGTGCAATAAGACATAGAGCTACAATTTTGCTTCTTTGACCAGAAGCTAAAAACCAAGGGAAATAGGACTTTAAGCTAGACCAATCTAGCACACAAAAATTGAGATTTTGACATTTTGCATACAATGATGCTTGAAGCATTTTGCCAATGAATGCCAACTTGTAAAATGGTAAATTGCACTATATTGGCAGCATGTTGAGATATAAATTGTGACATATTGATGCTAGAAACAACTTATCCATATTACCTAAAAAGGTCAATATATGCATTGACTTGTGAATTATATAATAGTTAGTAAACTCCAAAATTGAAGAATTAAACAATTAATTAATAATGTGCCCTAGTTTGCCTAGTTGACTAGTATGGATAGGTTGGCATGCCAATAGGATTCTGACAGCTGTTCTGTAAATGGCTTTATGCCATACTGTGTTTTTACGGCTTATTATGCAACACTGTGACTTTAGTAGCCTACGGCTATACATATTGTGTATTTATTTTTGGCTTATCGCGGATTGACTATATGGCTTTTTAGCCATGCTATTTGCACAGGAGACACTTTGTGACCGATGGTGTGACGGCCGAGTACTAGGTACCCAATGCGATATATCCGTTTATCGATGCGTCGTGATATAGGCTACACAGGCAGTAATTCAAGTACTATTAAATTCAAATACCTAAATCCAGTCTACTGACATACAGCACCAACAAAAATTTATAAACACTTTATTTACTTTATTTTAGTGTATATTTCTTTATATTTGGCACCACTAAACAAAACTGCTTAGCGCGTTGCTTTTGTAACGCGTAGGTATTGGAGACACAGCTGGGGAGCCCAGCAGACCTACGATCGGGTGAGACATCGGATGCACAGAGTCGAGTCATCGCATCGCATTGCATACATGGTAGGACTTACGATATCTTGTATTTTGTACTTTTGTTGTATATTTGAAATTCAGCCCTGTATTTTGTAATGTTATGAAAGCTCTAAAGTTTGTAATATTTTGTACATATTAAATGACATGGAGATTTTCTATATATATTTAAATTATTATGGACTGTATTATGGAACTGTTTAATGACTGTAAAAGTCTATTGACTTTACTGAGAAATAGAGACTGTGAAAATATTTGAGATTTTGATATCATCATATTAAACTGTTTTCAATAGGTTTGGAAGGACAGTTTGTCCTAAATATAGACGGCATCTTGCCAAATTTTTATTAACAGTCTTGAAACACTGATTTTATCAAAGTATGAAAATAGTATCAGCATGATATGAATATTACATAAAAGACTTCTTAAAATCAAATTGAGTTCAAGAAATGAAATAATCACAGACTAGGTGTTCCGGCACGCCGTGTAGCACGCCTTGCTCGGCTATACTGTAGACGGGTGAGGGGTGTTACACTGACTGTACTGAAGGGGCAGAAGCATGAAAAATACAAGTTTATACCATTGAATTCAAAAAATTTTCATCTAGGGTCACATGCATCATGCAAGATTTATTTTTATCTATTTGATTTTAATGATAAACAACATATTAAAACTCTTTTAATATGTTTTTGGATCTGTATTTGCCATTTAAGATTTTAAATTTAATCAGATTAATTTTAGAACCCTAGATTAAATTAAGAACAAATACACTAACCTCTTGATGCACTGCAGTGTATTTGCGCCTTTTGAATGCGTCTTCAGGACACCAGATGTTGTCCCTCTAGCTTGTCCACACCAAGTTCACCTATGGCACCCCTTGAACAGCTTCTAAAGCTTTTTTTATTAATTAGAAAATCAAGTTTTGCCTTTTAAGAGATTAAAGATATAAACAGGACACTAGAAATAATTTCTAGTATTTTTAATTCAAGAGATTGTTTGCTAATCTCTTGGAATAGATGAGAAATGAAGAAGAAGAGAGGGAGAGGAGCCTTTGGGTGGCAGCACAAAGAGGAGCAGCTGCTGGTTGTATTGTTTTCTTTTCATAACAACACTTATATAGCTAGGTCAACACATTAAACCCTTGCCACATGTCACCCTTTGATTGGTTCTAGGTTTAATTGACCCAATCACATTGTGCCAAGTGTCAAACCTACATTTAATCTTAATTTTAATCATCTTACATGATTAAAAGACATTTGGCAAGATTATGTGTAATGCCATGTCTCACCATCTCATGGTGCCACATGTCATCCTGTGAAATGACCAAAATGCCCCTGTGTCTTAATTTTGAGTTCTCAACCCAAAATAATTATTTCTCTTCTTCTAATCAATTTATATCAAATATAAATTAATTAATTAATCTCTATTAATTAATTTTTCATTAATTAAATTCATATTTAAACACTTTAAATATAAATTTAACTTATATTATACATCCAATAACCTAGATTTGGTTTTAAGTCATGCTAGGGACTTTGCAATCTAATTGCAAACTAAACCTATTTAATTAATCAATTAAACTCTTTAATTAATTAATTAAATCATATTTAATTAGGTGATAACTTGTGTATGTGTGTGACTTACTAGGCTCATCACTAATTGGCAATGAGATATAATATCAACTCTTAATATCATCAGAACTCTTTCTTACCATAAATGATTTCTCTAAATCATTTTATGCACCTCATAGACCATGGTTAACACCTAGCATAGCATGCCATGGCCACCTAATCAGTAATAAGGTCTACCTTAAATGAACCTATAATCATATGTTACCATGCACTAGAATCTCTCTGTTACAAAATCCCAACTCAAGCTGGAGTCATGGTTTATGTCAAACTCCATTTGCTATGAATATTATGTTCTCTTTTAATTCCAGTTCTTGATTAAAAGATTTTCTCATCAGAAACTATTTTCTGATTAAATCTATCTATCCTGGCCAGGAACTTGAAACATCAAGAACAATTAAATGAACATAGGATTTTATCTCTATCTACTTAGAGGAACAGATTCCATCTTGATCAATACCTACCTCTATATATAACTAGTAGGAGCCAACACATACCCATATATCCATACACAGTACAAGTATGAAAGCAGTATCAAACTCAAACCACCTATATACAAGATAACTGTGCTATCTCAGGTCTAAAGATTATATGCACTGATATGATTTATGACAATGCATTGACAAGAGTAAACTCCATATGCTTGTCATAAGTGTCACTGTTTCGGCCTACTTATCATGTATAAGTGCCTATCATATTTGTTATATGGCTTGAGACTCACCATTCCATCTTATTTATATCTCATATAAATAACTTGGAAACAAACACGAATACAATCTTTCTGGATAAGTCATGTCCTTAGTGTGAAGTATCCTAGATTCTGAACCTATTTATGATACTTTGTACTAGAAATACTGTCACTCATATTCTTAACAACTTAAGAATAGAATTTCTAACAAAATATCAATGGACCTTTTTTATTACACATAAATATATTATGTAAACGGAAAAGTGGAAATGCCTTTTATTAATAAAAATATGTACAAGGTACATACTAAATGATATGCTCTAGGGTATACTACTAACAATCTCCCACTAGCACTAGAGCTATTCATTACAATACCTTAGACCCATCTTCTCAAGATATTGGTCTAACTGAGCTTGTGAGAAAGGCTTAGTGAATGGATCAGCTGGATTTTTCAGCTGATGCTATTTTCTGTATGGCTGTATCTCCTTGCCCAACTATTTCTCTGATAATGTGGTAGTGCCTTTCTATGTGTTTGGATTTCTAGTGAGACCGAGATTTATTATATCCAAACAGCTTCCTTTGCAGTATCTGATGCAGCAATATACTCAGCCTCGGTAGTGGAATCTGCAGTCGTACTCTGTTTGGAACTCTTCCAACTGACTGCACCTCTATTACAAAAGAACACATATCCAGAGGTAGACTTTCTATCATCGATATCTGATTAGAAATCAGAATCAGTATAACCATCCAATTGCAAGTCTCCACCTCCATAGATCAAGAATAAATCCTTAGTTCTTCTCAAGTACTTAAGGATATTCTTAATAGCTATCCAGTGTTTCAAACCTGGTGTCACACCTTACCCCTCTATAAGGCATAACATGATCCCGTAGAATACCTAATTAACTATCGAACTTCACCTATCGATAACTCATTAGGTACACTACAAGGGATTTTAAAACCATTTTCTTACATTTTGGAAGTGGTGAGCATTTTGGTAGGAATTAAAATCATTTATTCAAAGCTTAAAAACTAGTAAAAATTTTTGTCCATTTTTATTTTTCCGCAAATTTTATAAAAATTTCGGTAGAGTGCCGTCTGTATTTTGAGAAAACTGTTCTTCAAATACCTGAGAAAAACACTTCTAATAAATTTTCCACAACTCCCAACCTCCAAATAATCTCAAGTCAACACAATTCAATTTATTCCACAATTCAACCAAAAATTTATCAACTTAAAATATTTCATAACTTCATTCACAGTGCATATAGTACGAAATTCACAAAAAGAAAATCCAAAATAACATTATTACAATTTATTGTACAACTGCTCAACTTTACATTGATACATAGAATACTACAATGTTTACATCAAATAATTACAAGGGTATAAATAAATACCCGTACAAAAAGGATCAGTGAAGTCCACTATCTCAGTAGCAGCTATCTCTACTGTTTTCTCATTGCTCTTATCTGCGACAACAAAATAAGCTATCACTGAGTATAAAAATACTCAGTGGGCATAATAAAAATTTGAAATACAATACATAAAGCATTCATTGACAAAACACAATTTAAATATTGCACAATTACATTTCACAAATTATCAAAACTCATTATAGCACAATTTTGGGTCAAATAATTTAATAGACACAGTGTTGCCAAATCATACACAACTTAAGCCATGATATAAAATTTTCGATCAATGCCGCGTTGTATACCACGACAAAGCAATCTACAACCCCATTAATCGAAATCAATAAGGGAGGTGGCTAGCTAGCTAATGAGTACTCATCCGATCTATAGCCTCAACTGGTAAACCAGAGAGGGAGGAAAATAATCGATCTCAACCCCATAAATGGGGGAATAATATGGCATTGTCATGCTAAGTGTGAATGCGAAATCAATTTAAAACAATTTATTCAAATATTGCATACAAAAATCAAATCAATTTCCAAGGTTACATTTTCATTCACAAAGTGGCAACACAAAAGTTCTTAAACTCATAATGAGTACTAAATCAATTTTTCAATGATAAAATGCTTAAATAGGGTTTATTGTGCACAAACCTGACGTGAGTCGCCTCTAGGCCTTAACTCAGTCTTTTGTCCCTTGCGGGTCTTTTTTAGCTGAAACACAAAATTTATAGTGTCTTAGTATCTTTGCCTCACAATAATTCCAATAATTATTCTCATTATGTTTAAACTTCTATTCAAGTCAAAATATTGACTTTCTTATGCCTAAAAGGTATGGGAAGTCCAACTATACTCACATACCACATTTTGGTCATCAATTTTGTTGGTTTTGGTTGTTTTCTCAAAACTTAAGTCTTTTAAGCAAAATTGCCAATTTTCAGTTTTGGTGTCTTAGGTTGCACTGTTCCATTAATCATTTTGCTGTTAGAATTGGGCTAAGTTTTCCTCATAGAAATTGTTCCTTAATGTCTTAACTTTATTCTCCTTTTTGAATCACTCTATTTGGAGTTTTGTAGCTCAAGTTATAGCTATTTGAATCATGGCTGCCGGATTGGACTTAACCCAGATTTCTGGGCACCAAACTGGTTCTGACAGTTTTAGGTCACCAAATTTGGGTGGCTAAATGACTTGGTTAAGGGCATAATTTGGGTTGGTGTTCTTCATGAAAGTGTTAGGTCTATATCTCAGCTTTCTACTGGTAAAATTTCAGGTCATTTAGGCCTAGCCCAAGTTATGGCCAAATAAACAAATACTGTTCATTTGGTCATTTTGGTACAGGTCAGATTGCCTAATTCGGATTTGGTCAATTTGTTCACTAGGTTTTGGTCACTTTTTGGGCATGATTCCTAAATGAAAAATGTTCCATTTTGTGTTTATTTTCATTCCCAATTGGCCTCACACCAATTGGACTTGTAAATTTTCAGTTTTGGTCCCTGAAAGGGACCTTGGTCTTGTTGCCTACAGCATGACCCTAAGCAATCAGAATTTACATTTGGTTCCAATACTTCTAACATACTCCAATTAGTCACAAATGACCATTTCTCACCTCAAATCCAACCCTAGGTGCCAAACCCTAATTCACCTATTTGTTACACTTAATTAATTCTAAGCATACCAAATTACTTCCACACTCATACAAACTTACCTACACTTTTAATTCAATCAAAACACATGTATACACCTATCAAACCCTAGCTGGCCAAATTTACTTCTAGTCCTCTAACAATTATTTTCATTTCATTTTAAGCATATTTCCAAGTTCTTCATGCTATAAATACTTTAATTAAACTAAAAATTTAAAGTGAACTCACTAACCTTGAATTGCAGAATTTTCTTCCTCTTCAACTCCTTCCTTTCTTCTTTTTTTCTCCTTAATTCTTGTTTTCTAGTTGCCCAAACAAACTTTAATTATGGAACTTGCAATTTCTATGGCTGAAATTTAGTTTCTTCAAGCTCACAAAAGAGCTCTAATGGAGGTTTTGAGAGGGAGAGGGTGAGAGTGAGAGGGACGGCAACCTTGCAAGAAGAAAATGATGATTTAATTTTTTTTTCTTTTAATTTTTGTATATTTATCAAAGCTTTTTGACTTAGTCAAATTTTCCATTAATTTAAAATTTAATTATGATGTCATGGCTTATGTCACCCTATGATGTCATAATTTTTCATCCCTTTTCCTTTTTCTTTTTCATTTATTTTTCTTTAGTTCTTTAATTTAATTCCCGATTTCAAAATTTTCTTTTCTCCTATTTTATTTGACAGTTAGGTTAGGAGTCAGTCTCGGGGTCAATTGATCAAATTGCCCCCCCACCGGTTTGACTCAATTTGTAAATAATTTAATATTTCTTTCGGATCCTTGATCTAATTATTTGACTGACTTAACAATTCTTTTTCGTGATTTTCTATTTTCCACTGTGTTTACAATAGTCCTAAGGACCGCAGCGTCACATTTTACGGTTCAAAATTTGAGTTTAAATCGACCTCGTAGTCCTTCCCGAGAAGGTCACCCATCGCTGTGACTCTCGGCTCATTTAACTTCTTATGTTCTATTTTTCTTATTAATACTTAACCAATTGACAATTACTAATTATTTGTGTTCAGGGCTTATCTAGTTTTCTTAAGTGTGGTTCTAATCTCCTTAATTATCCGGACCGACACCAGTCACCGAAACAGTGAAATATACCAGGCTATGTAAATAGGGGTGTTACAATTCTCCCCCCCTTAAAATAAATTTCGTCTCAAAATTTTACCTGGTATCAGTCTCTGAACAGCTGTCGGTGTTGTCTCCTCATGTCCTCCTCTCGTTCCCAAGTAGCTTCTTGGCCCGAATGATGGTTCCACAGAACTTTCACTAACGGGATCTACTTATTCCGTAGCTGCCTCACCTCATAAGCCAGAATCCCTATGGGTTCTTCCTCATATGTGAGGTCTAGATTTACTTCAATTTCTTCTATTGGTTGTACATGAGATGGGTCTGATCTATACCTCCTCAACATGGACACATGGAAGACATTATGTATCTTCTTTAACTCTGGAGGTAGTGCTAAACGATATGCCAAAGGACCCACTCTTTCCAGAACCTCATAAGGCCCAATGAAACGAGGACTCAGTTTCCCCTTCCTGCCAAATCTCATAATCCTCTTCCAAGGGGAAACCTTGAGGAATACTTTGTCACCCACTGCATATTCAATATCCCTTCTCTTCAAATCAACATAGGACTTCTGATGGTCTGATGCAGTCTTAAGTCGATCTCTGATCACCCTGATTTTCTCCTCAGTCTGCTGAACAATTTCGAGCCCAATCATCTTCCTTTCACCCATGTCATCCCAACACAACAGGGTTTTATATTTTCTGCCATACAAAGCTTCATATGGAGGCATCCCAATGCTTGATTGGTAGCTATTGTTATAAGCAAACTCAATCAAAGGCAAGTGTGTATCCCAACTGCCCTCAAATTCAATCAGCCCGTAGCATGTCCTCCAAAATCTGAATTACCCTTTCAGACTGGCCATCGGTCTGTGGGTGGAATGCCGTACTGAAGTTCAATCTAGTTCCTAGGGCTCTCTGAAGACTACCCTAAAATCTAGAAGTGAACCTAGGATCTCTGTCAGATACGATGGATACTGGCACTCCATGCAATCTTACTATCTCATCAATGTACAACTTAGCCAATCTTTCTAGACTATAGTCCACCCGAATAGGCAAAAAATGAGCAGACTTAATCAGTTTATCAACAATGACCCAAACTGCATCATGACTCTTCTGTATCCTCGGAAGTCCCATCACAAAATCCATAGTCATTCTCTCCCATTTCCATTCTGGTACTGGTAGTGGATGTAACAACCCAGTTGGTACTTGATGCTCTGCCTTCACTTGTTGATAAGTTAGGCATTTGGAAACAAACTCTGCCACATCTCTCTTCATACCCATCCACCAGTAATGCTCCTTTAGCCCTCTATACATTTTTGTACCACCAAGGTGCATGGCAAAAGGAGACTCATGTGCTTCTTTCAAAATGATCTGCCTCAAATCAACATCATTAGGAACACACATTCTGCCCTGGTGTAGCAATAGACCATCATCTCTTATTGAAAATTCTAGTTTCTTGCCCTGTCGGACTTCTTCTAACAATTTCTGATACTTCTGATCATTCTGAGCAGTCATTCTGATCTGATCAATCAACACTGGCTGTACATGCCATGCAACTGTTGCCTACCCCTCATCATTAATCTCTAAGCTGGCATGTAATGATCTCAACTCATATACCATAGATAAAGGAGTAACCTGTAGACTTTTCATAGTCTTGCAACTTAAAGCGTCAGCCATAACATTAGCTTTCCCTGGCTGGTAGTCTATCAAACAATCATAATCTTTTATCAACTCTAACCATCTCCTCTGTCTCAAATTCAGTTCTTTCTGGGTGCCCAAATACTTCAAACTCTTATAATCTGTGTAGATGTAGCATTTCTTCCCATACAAATAGTGCCTCCAGATCTTAAGAGCAAATATTATAGCTGCAAGCTCCAAGTCATGTGTCGGATAGTTCCTCTCATGCGGTTTCAGCTGGCGTGATGCATAAGTGAAAACATTCCGATCTTGCATCAGTACACAGCCTAACCCATTGTGAGAAGCATCACTATAAACTGTATATTCTTTACCCAGTGTAGGTAAAGTTAGGACTGGAGCTTCAGTCAAACATCTCTTCAATTCACCAAAACTCTGCTGGCATTTATCTGTCCACTGGAATTTCACATCTTTCCTAAGCAGCTTGGTCAATGGAGATGCCAACATGGAGAATCCCTTCACAAATCAACGATAGTATCCAGCTAAACCCAGAAAACTGTGAATCTCAGTGATATTTCTAGGTGGCTTCCAATTAAGGGCAGCTTCTATCTTGCTAGGATCTACCTTAATACCCTCTGCTGATACAATGTGTCCCAAAAAGGATATCTCCTTCAGCCAAAATTCACACTTCGATAATTTGGCGTATAGCTGTTTCTCCCTCAAAGTTTGCAGTACAATCCGCAGATGTCTATCATGCTCTTCTGCACTCCTCGAATAGACCAATATATCATCTATGAATACCACAATAAACTGGTCGAGGTATGGTCTGAAGATAGTGTTCATCAGATCCATAAAAGTAGCTGGAGCATTAGTTAACCCGAATGGCATGACCAAGAACTCATAATGGCCATAGCGGGTTCTAAAGGCAGTTTTAGAAATACTCTGCTCTTGTACTTTCAGCTGATAATAACCTGATCTCAGGTCAATTTTGGAGAACACAGCTGCACCCCTCAACTGATCAAACAAGTCATCAATGCGGGGCAATGGGTATCTATTCTTTATTGTCACCTTATTCAACTGTCGATAGTCAATGCATAACCGGAGAGTGCCATCCTTCTTCTTTACAAACAATACTGGCACTCCCCAAGGTGACACACTAGGGCAGATAAAGCCCTTGTCAAGCAGCTCTTGCAACTGCACTTTCAACTCTTTCAATTCTACAGGTGCCATTCTATATGGTGTTATAGAGATTGGGTCCACACCAGGCATAAAATCAATTTCAAACTGCACTTCTCTTTCTGGAGGTAATCCTGGTAATTCATCAGGAAATACATCCGCAAAGTCACATACCGTAGGGATATCCCTCAATGCTGGACTACCCACTAGGGTGTCTATCACATGTGCTAAGTATGCCTCACACCCCTTCCTAATCATTTTTCTGGCCAGTGCAGCTGAAATGAAGTTTGACGGTAATAACTGCCTCTCCCCATGTATTACTACATCAAAATACTGAGGGAGACCAAAAGTGACTGTCTTCAGTCTACAGTCAATCATGGCATGATGCCTGGCTAACCAATCCATGCCCAAGATAATGTCATAATCTCTGAAGGGTATTTCAATCAAATTAGAAAGAAAAGTGTCCTTGGATCACCAGAGGACAATCCCTATATAGTCTATTTACCCTGACCTCCTAGCCTAATGGACTAGTTACTAGCACATCATAGTCCATTGGTACACACTAAATAGCAGTAGAACACATCACACTAGCACTGACATATGAATGTGTGTAGCCAGGATCAAACAACACTTATACATCTTGGTCAAGGATGGAGAAAATACTAGCTATTACGTCTGACTTTTCAGCCTCCTCCCTCTAACGCATTGTATACACTCTGACTGGTGCGCCACTGGGTGCTGGCTGGTTAACAGTACTTTGACTTCCAGGAGTGTTACCAGGACCCCTACCTCTGCCTCTACCTCTACCAGCTGGCTGTGACCCTCTAGGTGTAGAGACTTGGGCTGACCCTTCGATGTGAAGGTCCGGTCGGTCGGACTAGTATAATCCTTAGCAAAATGTCCGCTCCCTCCACAGTTATAGCATGCACCTATGGCCTTGAAACACACCCCACCGTGTGTTCTACCACAGGTTTCACACTGCCAGACTGATAAAGATCCTCGAGAAGCTTGTTGGGTCTGCTGACCAGACCGGGGTGGTCTTTGGCCAGAGAATCTGCCTCTGCCAGATCTGCGAGAACTAGATCCTCCAGACTATTTCCTCTTCCCTGAACCACTTTCAGGTGCTTGACCAGTAGTCTTTTCAGTCTTCTCTTTCTCTTGTGTACCCTTCTTCACTGCCCCTTCTAATTCTATCCTTTCCAGTTCCAGGGCTTGTGAAATCAGCTCAGAAAAATTCTGGTGTCTGAATCTCACAACTTGCATCCTCAGATTCGGCCTTAACCCGGACTCAAACCTCTTACATCTATCTCTGGGGGTGGAGACTAAGCTTCCAGCATAGTGGCTTAGCCTTGAAAAGTCTCGTTCATACTCTGCTATTGTTCTATCCCCTTGTTTCAAACTCAGGAATTCTTGTAACTTCATATCCACATAAGCATCAGGGATCCACTTACGTGAAACTCCTCAAAAGTCGACTGTGTCCACACAGGTGGCTTAACCAGGTTGTGGGGAATGGTCTTCCACCATTCATATGCATCCCCTTGGAGAAGAGATACTGAATATTCAAATTTTAATTCTTTAGTACACTGCAGCTTTCTGAAAACCCGTTCCCTTTTTTCTAACCACTGTTCTGCCTCGAGTGGATCCACAGTGCCCTTAAACTTGGTGGCCCCAAATTTCATCAATTTTTCATATTGTCAAGTCGAGGGCTGTGGTTGTCCTACAGGTGCTTGCATCTGAACTTGAGGTAGCACATTTCCCACCATTTGTTGGAAAAACGCAGCCATCTGCTGTGCAAAGCGTAAAAGCTGCGGTCTTTGGAGTAGGAGCTGGAGTGGCTGACCCACTCACGTTCTGGAGTGCTGGGGCTTCCCCTTGAATCTCAGCCTCAACAGATTATTCCACGGAATGATCTCCCTCTTCCATTCCGTTTCCCAAAAATTTCTACTTCCTGAGATCAAACACAAGGAGGTTGACCTCCGTTAGTGCATATTCATGATGTAAATATGTCATATGTATCAGTTAAAGACACTTGAGCAGTTGCACTTGTCAAAGAAATATTCATACACATAGTCAAAATTTATTGGAAAACAATACTCTGATACCACTAAAACATGTCACACCTTACCCTTCTATATGGCATAACATGATCCCGTAGAATACCTAATGAACTATCAAACTTCACCCACCGATAACTCATTAGGTACACTACAAGGGATTTTAAAACCATTTTCTTACATTTTGGAAGTGGTGAGCATTTTGGTAGGAGTTAAAATCATTTATTCAAAGCTTAAAAACTAGTTAAATTTTTGTCCATTTTTATTTTTTCGCAAATTTTATAAAAATTTTGGCAGAGTGTCGTCTGTATTTTGAGAAAACAATTCTTCAAATACCTGAGAAAAACACTTCCAATAAATTTTTTACAACTCCCAACCTCCAAATAATCTCAAGTCAACACAATTCAATTCATTCCACAATTCAACCAAAAATTTATCAACTTAAAATATTTCATAACTTCATTCACAGTGCATATAGTACGAAATTCACAAAAAGAAAATCCAAAATAACATTATTACAATTTATAGTACAACTGCTCAACTTTACATTGATGCATAGAACACTATAATGTTTACATCAAATAATTACAAGGGTATAAATAAATACCTGTACAAAAAGGATCAGTGAAGTCCACTATCTTAGTATCAGCTCACTCTACTGTTTTCTCCTTGCCCTTATCTACGACAGCAATATAAGCTATCGCTGAGTATATAAATACTCAGTGGTGCACAATAAAAAATTAAAATACAATACATAAAGCATTCATTGACAAAACACAATTTAAATATTGCACAATTACATTTCACAAATTATCAAAACTCATTATAGCACAATTTTGGGTCAAATAATTTAATAAACACAGTGTTGCCAATTCATGCACAACTTAAGTCATGACACAAAATTTCCGATCAATGCCGCGTTGTACACCACGACAAAGCAATCTACAACCCCATTAATCGAAATCAATGAGGGAGGTGGCTAGCTAGCTAATGAGTACTCATCCGATCTACAACCTCAACTGGTAAACCAGAGAGGGAGGAAAATAATCGATCTCAATCCCATAAATGGGGGAATAATATGGCACTGTCATGCTAAGTGTGAATGCAAAATCAATTTAAAACAATTTATTCAAATATTGCATGCAAAAATCAAATCAATTTCCAAGGTTACATTTTCTTTCACAAAGTGGCAACACAAAAGTTCTTAAACTCATAATGAGTACTAAATCAATTTTTCAATGATAAAATGCTTAAATAGGATTTATTGTGCACAAACCTGACGTGAGTCGCTTCTAGGCCTTAACTCAGTTTTTTGTCCTTTGTGGGTCTTTTTCAGCTGAAACACAAAATTTATAGTATCTCGGTATCTTTGCCTCACAATAATTCCGATAATTAATCTCATTATGCTTAAACTTCATTCTTGAATACTTTCATGTTGAGGTTACTAATTATAGTACTATTCAAGTCAAAATATTGACTTTCTTATGCCTAAAAGGTATGGGAAGTCCAACTATACTCACATACCACATTTGGTCACCAATTTTGTTGGTTTTGGTTGTTTTCTCAAAACTTAAGTCTTTTAAGCAAAATTGCCAATTTTCAGTTTTGGTGTCTTAGGTTGCACTGTTCCATTGGTCATTTTGCTGTTAGAATTGGGCTAAGTTTTCTTCATAGAAATTGTTCCTTAACGTCTTAACTTTATTCTCCTTTTTGAATCACTCTATTTGGAGTTTTGTAGCTCAAGTTATAGCCATTTGAATCATGGCTGCCGAATTGGACTTAACCCAGATTTCTGGGGACCAAACTGGTTCTGGCAGTTTTAGGTCACCACATTTGGGTGGCTAAATGAATTGGTTAAGGGCATAATTTGGATTGGTGTTCTTCATGAAAGTTTTAGGACTATATCTCAGCTTTCTACTGGTAAAATGTTAGATCATTTAGACCTGCCTAGCCCAAGTTATGGCCAAATGAACAAAAACTGTTCATTTGGTCATTTTTGGTACAGGTCAGATTGCCTAATCCAGATTTGGTCAATTTGTTCACTAGGTTTTGGTCACTTTTTGGGCATGATTCCTAAATGAAAAATGTTCCATTTTGTGTCTATTTTCATTCCCAATTGGCCTCACACCAATTGGACTTGTAAATTTTCAGTTTTGGTCCCTGAAAGGGACCTTGGTCCTGCTGCCTGCAGCATGACCCTAAGCAATCCGAATTTGCATTTGGTTCCAACACTTCTAACATACTCCAATTGGTCTCAAATGACCATTTCTCACCTCAAACCAAGTCAAACACATCATTTAACATATTCTCACATTTTTGTCTTCCAACCCTAGGTGCCAAACCCTAATTCACCTATTTGTTACACTTAATTAATTCTAAGCATACCAACATCACTTTCACACTCATACAAACTTACCTACACTTTTAATTCAATCAAAACACATGTATACACCCATCAAACCCTAGCTGGCCAAATTAACTTCTAGTCCTCCAATAATTATTTTCATTTCATTTTAAGCATATTTCCAAGTTCTTCATGCTATAAATACTTTAATTAAACTAAAAATTTAAAGTGAACTCACTAACCTTGAATTGCAGAATTTTCTTCCTCTTTAACTCCTTCCTTTCTTCTTTTTTTCTCCTTAATTCTTGTTTTCTAGTTGCCCAAACAAACTTTAATTATGGAACTTGCAATTTCTATGGCTGAAATTTAGTTTCTTCAAGCTCACAAAAGAGCTCCAATGGAGGTTTTGAGAGGGAGAGGGTGAGAGTGAGAAGGACGGCAACCTTGCAAGAAGAAGATGATGATTTTATTTTTTTTTTCTTTTACTTTTTGTATATTTATCAAAGCTTTTTGACTTAGTCAAATTTTCCATTAATTTAAAATTTAATTATGATGTCATGTCTTATGTCACCCTATGATGTTATAATTTTTCATCCCTTTTCCTTTTTCTTTTTCATTTATTTTTCTTTAGTTCTTTAATTTAATTTCCGATTCTGAAATTTTTTTTTCTCTAATTTTATTTGACAGTTAGGTCAAGAGTCAGCTCTCGGGGTCAATTGACCAAATTGCCCCTCACTGGTTCGACCCGGTTTGCAAATAATTCAATATTTCTTCCGGATCCCTGACCTAATTATTTGACTGACTTAACAATTCTTTTTCATGATTTTCTCTTTTCCACTATTTTTGTAATAGTTCTAAGGACTGCAGCGTCACATTTTACGGTTTGAAATTTGAGTTTAAATCGACCTCGCAGTCCTTCCCGAGAAGGTCACCTATCACTGTGACTCTCGGCTCATTTAACTTCTTATGTTCTATTTTTCTTATTAATACTTAACCAATTGACAATTACTAATTATTTGTGTTCAGGGCTTATCTAGTTGTCTTAAGTGTGGTTCTAATCCTCTTAATTATACGGATCAACACTAGTCACTGGAATAGTGAAATATACCAGGCTATGTAAATAGGGGTGTTACACTTGGATTGGATTGATACTTGCTAGTCAAACTAACAGCATATGCGATATCCGGCCTAGTACACAACATTGCATACATTAAACTTCCAATAGCTTAAGCATATGGAATCCTGGCCATTTTATCTCTTTCTTCAGGTGTCTTTGGAGACATCTCTTTAGAATGGTGGATACCATGTCTCACTAGTAACAATCCTCTCTTGGAATCAAGCATGTTAAGCCTCTTTAACACCTTTTCCAAATATAGACTTTGGGATAAACTAATTATTCTTTTCGCTCTATCGCTATAGATGCGAATCCCAAGAATATAGGTTGCCTCCCCTAAGTCTTTCATGGAAAATGTATTTGACAACCATACCTTTACAGTTGTCAACATACCTGTGTCATTACCCATCAACAGTATATCATCCACATATAAGACAAGGAAAGTGATAGCACTGTCACTAACCTACTTATATACACATGGCTCATCCTCATTTTTGATAAAACCAAATCATTTAATGGCTTCATCAAAACGGATGTTTTAACTCCACGAAGCTTGCTTCAACCCATAAATGGATCACTTTAGCTTGCATACCTTGGAACCATCTTGGGATTCAAAACCCCTAGGTTGTTCCATGAATATGTTTTCTTCAATATATCCATTGAGAAAAGTTGTTTTAACATCCATCTGCCAGATCTCATAATCATAGTATGCAGCTATTTCTAATAGAATCCTAATTGATTTAAGCATGACAACAGGTGAGAAAGTCTCTTCATAGTCGATTCCTTGCCTTTGGCGAAACCCTTTCGCTACTAGTCTTGCTTTATAGGTCTCTACCTTTCCATCAGAACCAATTTTCTTCTTGAAAATCCATTTGTTCCCTATAGGTACAATACCTTCAGGTGGGTCAACAAGATCCCAAACTTGATTCTTTTATGTGGAATCAATCTCGGATTTCATAGCATCAATCCATTTTGAAGAGTCTATATCTGATATAGCTTCTTCATAGGTAAGTGGATCATCTCCATGATCTACTTCTTCATGAGTAGACAACTCTTGTTCTTCTTCATGAAGGAAACCATATCTCACTGGTGGGTGAGATACCCTGGTTGTTCTACGAGGAACAGCTGTAGATGTTTCATCAATAGATGTAGGTTTACTAGATGGATCTATATCCATCTGATCTATTGGTTGGTCAGAATTCTTTAATTCTAACTCTATTTGCCTACCTTTGCCTCCTTCTTGAATAAACTGTTGTTCAAGAAATATGGCATCTCTACTTACCACAACCTTTTGTGAAGTAGGCAAATAAAAATAATATCCAAAACTATCTTTTGGATATCCAACAAATCGACCATTTTCTGATCTAGTTTCCAATTTATTAGTGTTTAGCTTTTTTAGATAAGCTGGACAACCCCAAATCTTAGCATGCTTAAGACTTGGTTTTATTCCATGCCATATCTCATAAGATGTGGAAGAAACTGATTTTGATGGAATCCTATTCAGAATATACAAAGCTGATTCTAATGCAAATTTTCAAAAGGAGATTGGCATATCAGTATAGCTCATCATACTACGTACCATATCTAATAGGGTACGATTTTTCCTTTCAGATATACCATTTAGCTGTGGTGTTCCTGGAGGAGTTAGCTGGGAAACAATGCCATGCTCTCTCAAGTATTCATCAAATTCAGTACTCAAATATTCACCTCCACGATCTGATCGAAGAGCTTTAATACTCTTTTCTGTTTGATTTTTCTACTTCAGATTTAAATTCTTTGAACTTTCAAAGGATTCATGTTTGTATTTCATCAAATACAAATACTCAAACCTTGATTTATCATCAGTAAAGGTAATAAAGTAATGAAAACCGCCTCCAGCCATTTTCTTAAATGGACCACATACATCACTATGTATTAGCTCCAAAATATTTTCAGCCCTTAGCCTTTGTCCAATAAAGGGTGATCTAGTCATTTTGCCCTGAAGGCAAGATTCACAAGTTGGAGTAGGCTCAGAGCCCAATGAGGATAGAATCCCCATTTTCTCCAATTTTGCAATCCTATCTTCTGCAACGTGACATAACCTTAAGTGCCAAATATATTTTGAACTTGAGTTGATTTTTATCATGGCATTGCATTCTTTTAGATTGCTTGCATTAAATTTTTATTTAACATTATTATCTGGATAATAAAGTTGATCATGCATATAACCCGAACCAACATATTTATTTTCAAAATAAATATTGCAAACATCATTTATGAACTGAAATTCATAACCATCTCTAGTTAAACTAGATATAGAAATGATGTTCTTAAAAGGCATTAGGCACATGCAAAACCTTATTTAAATACAAATACATGTCCACACATGTATAAAGATTTAGATCCTATGGCTAAGGCTTCAACAGTTGAGCCATTGCCAACCCGGAGTCTAATATCTCGTTACTGCAAGCTGGTACTACTTGCTATACTCTGAGCAGTTCCTATTACTGTGCCCATCCTACTGGCAATGGAAACATTTTCCTTTGCCTCCATCAGCTTTAGTCTTCCCTTTCTGTTTAGCTATTTTCTTGGAAGGACTAGGAATCTGAGGTTTCTTTTTCTTATTGCCCTTCTTCTTGCTGGACTTTCTAGTAGAAGAAGATGCAATCATAGCTACCTATTTTCCTTTATTGCCCCGCATATTCTTTTGGGCAAAAACCAGCATGTTGAGTAAACCAGCCAAGGTGCATTCCTGTTTAGTCAAATGGAAATTTATCACAAAATTCCTAAAGGACTCAGGAAGGGACTGAAGGATCAAATCCGTTTGTGGTTGGAAATCCATGTTAAAGTCAAGATGTTCCAGCTACTCAATCAGCCGAATCATTTTGTGAACATGATCCCCAACATTCTATCCCTCAGACATCCTCATGCGGAATATGAAGGAGCGGAAGCATGAAAAACACAAGTTTATACCATTGAATTCAAAAATTTTCACCTAGGGTCACATGCACCATGCAAGATTTGTTTTTATCTATTTGATTTCAATGATAAACAACATATTAAAACTCTTTTAATATGTTTTTGGATCTGTATTTGCCATTTAAGATTTTAAAATTAATCAGATTAATTTTAGAACCCTAGATTAAATCAAGAACGATTACACTAACCTCTTGATGTGCTGCAGCGTGTCTGCGCCTTTGAGATTCGTCTTCAGAACACCAGATGTTGTCCCTCTAGCTTGTCCACACCAAGAACACCTATGGCAGCCCTTGAACAGCTTCTAAAGCCTTTTCTATTAATTAGAAATTTAAGTTCTACCTTTTAAGAGATTAGAGATGTAAACAGGACACTAGAAACAATTTCTAGTGTTCTTAATTCAAGAGATTGATGGCTAATATCTTTGAATTGATAAGAGATGAAGAAGAAGAGATGAATACCCTCAAAGTGGCGTGACAATTGAGAGGAGAGGCTGCTGGTTGTATTTTATTTTCTCATAACAATACTTAAATAGCTAGGTTAACACATTAAACCCTTGCCACATGTCACCCTTTGATTAGCTCTAGGTTTAAGTGACCCAATCACATTGTGCCAAGTGTCAAACCTATATTTAATCTTGATTTTAATCATCTTACATGATTAAAAAACATTTGGCAAGCTTATGTGTTATGCCATGTGTCACCATCTCATGGTGCCACGTGTCACACTGGAAAATGACCAAAATGCCCCTGTGTCTTAATTTTGAGTTCTCAACCCAAAATAATTATTTTCTTCTTCTAATTAATTTATATCAAATATAAATTAATTAATTAATCTCTATTAATTAATTTCTCATCAATTAAATTCATATTTAAACACTTTAAATATAAATTTAATTTATACTACACATCCAATAATCTAGATTTGGTTTCAAGTCATGCTAGGGACTTTGCAATTTAATTGCAAACCAAATCTATTTAATTAATCAATTAAACTCTTTAATTAATTAATTAAATCATATTTAAATAGGTGATAACTTGTGTATGTGTGTGACTTACTAGGCTCATCACTAATTGGCAATGAGACATGATATCTACTCTTAATATCATCAGAACTCTTTCTTACCATAAATGATTTCTCTAAATCATTTTATGAACCTCATAGACCATGGTTAACACCTAGCATAGCATGCCATAGCCACCCAATTAGTAATAAGATTTACCTTAGATGAACCTATAATCATATGTTACCATGCACTAGAATCTCTCTGTTACAAAATCCCAACTCAAGCTAGAGTCATGGTTTATGTCAAACTCCATTTGCTATGAATATTATGTTCTCTTTTAATTCCAGTTCTTGATTAAAAAGATTTTCTCATTAGAAACTCTTTTCTGAATAAATCTATCTGTCCTGGCCAGGAACTTGAAACATCAAGAACAAATAAATGAACATAGGATTTTATCTCTATTTACTTAGAGGAACAGGTTCCATCTTGATCAACACCTACCTCCATATATAACTAGTAGGAGCCAACACATGCCCATATACCCATACAGTACAAGTATGAAAGCGATATCAAACTCAAACTACCTATATACAAGATAACTGTGCTATCTTAGGTCTAAAGATTATATGCACTGATATGATTTATGACAAAACATTGACAAGAGTAAACTCCATGTGCTTGTCATAAGTGTCACTAGTTCGGCCTACTTATCATTTATAAGTGCCTATCATGTTTGTTATATGGCATGAGACTCACCATTCCATCTTATTTATATCTCATATAAATAACTTGGGAACAAACATGAATACAATCTTTCTGGATAAGTCATGTCCTTATTATGAAGTATCCTCGAATGTGAACCTATTTATGATACTTTGTGCTAGAAATATTGTCACTCATATTCTTAACAACTTAAGAATAATATTTCTAACAAAATATCAATGGACCTTTTCTATTACACATAAATATATTATGTAGCGGAAAAGTGGAAATGCCTTTTATTATTAAAAATATGTACAAGAGACATACTAAATGATATGCTCTAGGGCATACTACTAACAATCTCCCACTAGCACTAGAGCCATTCATTACAATATCTTTGACCTATCTTCTCAAGATGTCGGTCTAACTGAGTCAGTGACATAGGCTTAGTGAATGGATCAGCTGGATTTTCTGATGCTATTTTCTGCATGGCTACATCGCCGCCCAACTATTTCTCCGATAATGTGGTAGCGCCTTTCTATGTGTTTGGATTTACGGTGAGACCTTGGTTCCTTAGCTCGTATGACTACTCCATTGTTGTCACGGTGTAATGGAACTGCGACTCAATAGAAGGAACAACTGTAAGTTACATCACGAACTTCTTTATCCAAACAGCTTCTTTTGCAAAGATTCGATGCAAAGAATATACTCGACCTCGATGAGTGGAATCTGCAATCGTGCTCGCTTGGAACTCTTCCAACCGATCGCACCTCCATTACAAATGAACACATATCCAGAGGTAGACTGTCCATCAGCGAGATCTGATTGGAAATCAGAATCAGTATAACCATCCAATTGCAAGTGTCCACATCCATAAATCAAGAATAAATCCTTAGTTCTTCTCAAGTACTTAAGGATATTCTTGGACTATCGATGTTCCAAACACGGATTGGATTGATACCGCTAGTCAAACTAACGACATATGCGATATCCGGCCTAGTACACAACATTGCATACATTAAACTTCCAATAGCCAAGCATATGGAATCGACCATCTTATCTCTTTCTGGTGTCTTTGGAGACATCTCTTTAGAAAGGTGGATACCATGTCTCACTGGTAACAATCCTCTCTTGGAATCAAGCATGTTAAACCTCTTTAACACCTTTTCCAAGTATAGACTTTGGGATAAACCAATTATTCTTTTCGCTCTGTCTCTATAGATGCGAATCCCAAGAATATAGGTTGCCTCCCCTAAGTCTTTCATGGAGAATGTATTTGACAACCATACCTTTATAGTCGTCAACATACCTGTATCATTACACAACAATAGTATGTCATCCACATATAAGACAAGGAAAGTGATAGCACTGTCACTAACCTTCTTATATACACATGGCTCATCCTCATTTTTGATAAAACCGAAAGATTTAATGGCTTCATCAAAACGGATGTTCCAACTCCTCGAAGCTTATTTCAACCCATAAATGGATCGCTTTAGCTTGCATACCTTGGAACCATCTTGGGATTCAAAACCCTAGGTTGTTCCATGAAAATGTTTTCATCAATGTATCCATTGAGAAAAGGCTTTTGACATCCATCCGCCAAATCTCATAATCATAGTATGCTATTACTAATAAAATCCTTATTGATTTAAGCATGGCAAAAGTAGAAAGTCTCCTCATAGTCGATTCCTTGCCTTTGGCGAAACCCTTTCGCTACTAGCCTTGCCTTATAGGTCTCTACCTTTCCATCAGAACCAATTTTCTTCTTGAAAACCCATTTGTTCCCTATAGGTACAATACCTTCAGGTGGGTCAACAAGATCCCAAACTTGATTCTTATACATGGAATCAATCTCGGATTTCATAGCATCAATCCATTTTGAAGAGTCTATATCTGATATAGCTTCTTCATAGGTAAGTGAATCATCTCCATGATCTACTTCTTCATGAGTAGACAACTCTTGTTCTTTTTCATGAAGAAAACCATATCTCATTGGTGGGTGAGATACCCTGGTTATTCTACGAGGAACAGCTGTAGATGTTTCATCAATGGGTATAGGTTGACTAGATGGATCTATATCCATCTGATCTGCTGGTTGGTCAGAATTCTCCAATTCTAACTCTATTTTCCTTCCTTTGCCTCCTTCTTGAACAAACTGTTGTTTAAGAAATGTGGCATCTCTACTTATCACAACCTTTTGTGAAGTAGGCAAATAAAAATAATATCCAAAACTATCTTTTGGATATCCAATGAATCGACCTTTTTACGATCCGGTCTCCAATTTATCGGTGTTGACTTTTTGATATAAGTGGACAACCCCAAATCTTAACATGCTTAAGACTTGGTTTTCTTCCATGCCATATCTCATAAGGTGTGGAAGAAACGATTTTGATGGAATCCTATTCAGAATATACAAAGTCGATTCTAATGCAAATCCCAAAAGGAGATTGGCATATCAGTATAGCTCATCATACTACGTACCATATCCAATAGGGTACGATTTCTCCTTTCAGATACACCATTCAGCTATGGCGTTCCTGGAGGAGTCAGCTGAGAAACAATGCCATGCTCTCTCAAGTATTCATCAAATTCAGTACTCAAATATTCACCTCCACGATCTGATCGAAGAGCTTTAATATTCTTTCCTGTTTGATTTTCTACTTCAGATTTAAATTCTTTGAACTTTTCAAAAGATTCATGTTTGTATTTCATCAAATACAAATACCCAAACCTTGATTTATCATCAGTAAAGGTAATAAAATAATGAAAACCCCCTCTAGCCATTTCTTTAAATGGACCACATACATCACTATGTATTAGCTCTAAAATATTTTCAGCTCTTAGCCCTTGTCCAACAAAGGGTGATCTAGTCATTTTGCCCTGAAGGCAAGATTCACAAGTTGGAGTAGGCTCAGAGCCCAATGAGGATAGAATCCCCATTTTCTCCAATTTTGTAATCCTATCTTCTGCAACATGAAATAACCTTAAGTGCCAAATATATTTTGAACTTGAGTTTGTTTTCACCAAGGCATTGCATTCATTTAGATTGCTATACTCTGGCCAGTGGAAACACTTTCTTACTGGCAATGGAAACACTTTCCTGCTGGCAGTGGAAATACTTTCCTTTGCCTTTGTCAGCTTTGGTCTTTCTTTCTTGTTTAGCTATTTTCTTAGAAGGACCAGGAATTGAGGTTTCTTTTTCTTATTGCCCTTCTTCTTATTGGACTTTCCAGCAGAAGAAGATGCAACCAAAGCTACCTCTTTTCCTTTATTGCCTGGCATATTCTTTTGGGCAATAACCAGCATGTTGAGTAATTCAGCTAAGGTGCATTCCTGTTTAGTCATATGGAAATTTGTCACAAAATTCCCAAAAGACTCAGGAAGGGACTGAAGGATCAAATCCGTTTGTAGTTGGAAATCCATGTTGAAGTCAAGATGTTCCAACTGCTCAATCACCGAATCATCTTGTGGACATGATCCCCAATATTCATCCCTCGGACATCCTCATACGGAATAACTGTCTAGATATCTCATACCTAGCATTCCTTTGTTCTCACCATACAACTATTTGAGGTGAAGGAGGATCTCACTCGCACTCAGCATGTTCTCATGTTGCTTCTGTAACTCATTACACATAGAAGCAAGCATGTAACACTTAGCTCTCATATCATGCTCCTTCCACTTGTCCAAAGTTTCATGTTCCTCTTGTGTGGCCTCTGGAGGTAAGGGACCAAGAACATTTGAATCTAGAACATATCCTATATGTTCAAGGTTCAGGACAAGTTTCAAATTTCTTAGCCACTCGCATGATTAGGTCCTGTCAACCTGTTGTGATCAAGTATGCTTGCAAGGATATTGGATGGTGGTGGTTGTTTTGTGCTCATTTTTATCAGAAAATTAACTGCAAAAAATAACCAGATTAATTAGTAAATGTATCATGTAATTAACCAAAATGATTATGGTCTTTTAATCAAATTGGTCCTCCCACTAACTTAGCGAATCCTACACTTCCAAAGTAGAAAATGGAAATCCTAGTTGGATGGATTTCTAGTAGGTGATTGAATTCTTATAATTCTATTGATCATCCTCAGGTACATCCATTATTGGAATTACAATAAACTATAAGTGAGCAACTCCTTGCCCATCACATCTCATGTGAGGTTCAATCCTTTACCTAGCCCCTAATGCTCAAAATCTCAGGTACATCCATTATTGACTTATCTTGCATTAGTTAAGTTGATCCCATTGAGCCAGTAATTATGCAAATAATTTTAATGTCCTCAGGTACATCCAATATTGGCCACTAAACCATTTACATATTTACAACATCTCATGCTTAACAATTATTCTTAAGTAAATCTCTTAAATAAATTGCATCTTATGCAACTATTTAAAATTTCTTAAAATAATTGCCCCAATGGAGGGCCTATGTTATAATTACTTTAATTATAGCATTTCTAACTTAATCATTTGTTTGGAAGATTTTATGGTCATTCTAATTACTATTAAGGTCTCACTTTGCACATTATCCATTTAGCATGCATATATCATATAATTGCATACATTCCCATACATCTCATGCATTCATGGATAAGCAGTAAATATGGTATGATCATGGACTTTCTAAGGGATTCAATTCTGAGCCACCAAGAATTGAATCAGGGCATTCCTAGGTGCATTTTATTCATTCATTTTACAAGAGTTGCTGAAGGAGTACATAATCAACACTTGATCTTGAATTCCTCCCACTGGTCCCACCAATGCTCTTGACCTCCTTGAACTTCTTGCAATCCAATATTACATAGTAATCCTTGGCATACCAAGGCGAATTTACAAGAACTTAAATAAATGAAATTACAACCCAAAAATTATTACAAACTTAATAATACATGCCCAAAATAAATTAAAATAAATTAATTAATTTACAATCCCAAAGAAACATAAAAGAAATAAATCCAATCACATTGGTCTTTTATAGTCCATGATCATCCATCATGCATATCACTATTTAACAATTAAATAAAACATACATACTTAAATTAAATTGAATATCTCATATTCAACTTAAAAATCAGATTTGAATATGATTCAAATAAATTTAAAAATTCAGATTTGAATCTCATTCAAACAAATTTAAAAATTCAGATTTGAATCACATTCAAACATTTTTTAAAAAATCAGATTTGAATCACATTCAAACATTTTTTAAAAAATCAGATTTGAATCACATTCAAACATTTTTTAAAAAATCAGATCTGAATTTTATTCAATCAATTTTAAAAAATCAGATTTAAATATGATTCAAACAACTTTAAAAATTCAGATATGAATCACATTCAAACAACTTTTAAAATTCAGATTTGAATCACATTCAAACAATTTTTAAAATTCTGATTTGAATCATAATTTAATTGTGTGATAAAAACTACTAATTAAACACTTTAATTAGTCAAAGAATAGGCCTTAGATCATACAACAATTGCATAATTAAAAGCCAAACCTTAAACCACCCATGGAAGCCAAACCATGCGCACTATTGATGGTGTTTTTTCAAGTATGCCGCCAACTTGCTTTGCAACCAGCAATGAACTTTTGATCTCATGATCAAACACACAATTAAATCATATAATCAACAATCTAAATGGCAAATATAGTGGCTCTGATACCAATTGAAGGAGCGGAAGCGTGAAAAACACAAGTTTATACCATTGAATTCAAAAATTTTCACCTAGGGTCACATGCACCATGCAAGATTTATTTTTATCTATTTGATTTCAATGATAAACAACATATTAAAACTCTTTTAATATGTTTTTGGATCTGTATTTGCCATTTAAGATTTTAAAATTAATCAGATTAATTTTAGAACCATAGATTAAATCAAGAACGATTACACTAACCTCTTGATGTCTTTGCAGTGTCTGCGCCTTTGAGATTCGTCTTCAGAACACCAGATGTTGTCCCTCTAGCTTGTCCACACCAAGAACACCTATGGCAGCCCTTGAACAGCTTCTAAAGCCTTTTCTATTAATTAGAAATTTAAGTTCTACCTTTTAAGAGATTAGAGATGTAAACAGGACACTAGAAACAATTTCTAGTGTTCTTAATTCAAGAGATTGATGGCTAATCTCTTTGAATTGATAAGAGATGAAGAAGAAGAGATGAAAACCCTCAAAGTGGCGTGACAATTGAGAGGAGAGGCTGCTGGTTGTATTTTATTTTCTCATAACAATACTTAAATAGCTAGGTTAACACATTAAACCCTTGCCACATGTCACCCTTTGATTAGCTCTAGGTTTAAGTGACCCAATCACATTGTGCCAAGTGTCAAACCTATATTTAATCTTGATTTTAATAATCTTACATGATTAAAAAACATTTGGCAAGCTTATGTGTTATGCCATGTGTCATCATCTCATGGTGCCACGTGTCACACTGAAAATGACCAAAATGCCCCTGTGTCTTAATTTTGAGTTCTCAACCCAAAATAATTATTTTCTTCTTCTAATTAATTTATATCAAATATAAATTAATTAATTAATCTCTATTAATTAATTTCTCATCAATTAAATTCATATTTAAACACTTTAAATATAAATTTAATTTATACTACACATCCAATAATCTAGATTTGGTTTCAAGTCATGCTAGGGACTTTGCAATTTAATTGCAAACCAAATCTATTAAATTAATCAATTAAACTCTTTAATTAATTAATTAAATTATATTTAAATAGGTGATAACTTGTGTATGTGTGTGACTTACTATGCTCATCACTAATTGGCAATGAGACATGATATCAACTCTTAATATCATCAGAACTCTTTCTTACCATAAATGATTTCACTAAATCATTTTATGAACCTCATAGACCATGGTTAACACCTAGCATAGCATGCCATGGCCACCCAATTAGTAATAAGATTTACCTTAAATGAACCTATAATCATATGTTACCATGCACTAGAATCTCTCTGTTACAAAATCCCAACTCAAGCTAGAGTCATGGTTTATGTCAAACTCCATTTGCTATGAATATTATGTTCTCTTTTAATTCCAGTTCTTGATTAAAATGATTTTCTCATCGAAACTCTTTTACGAATAAATCTATCTGTCTGGCCAGAACTTGAAACATCAAGAACAATTAAATGAACATAGGATTTTATCTCTATTTACTTAGAGGAACAGATTCCATCTTGATCAACACCTACCTCCATATATAACTAGTAGGAGCCAACACATGCCCATATACCCATACACAGTACAAGTATGAAAGCAGTATCAAACTCAAACTACCTATATACAAGATAACTGTGCTATCTCAGTCTAAAGATTATATGCAGATATGATTTATGACAAAACATTGACAAGAATAAACTCCATGTGATTGTCATAAGTGTCACTAGTTATCCTACTTATAATGTATAAGTGCCTATCATGTTTGTTATATGGCATGAGACTCACCATTCCATCTTATTTATATCTCATATAAATAACTTGGGAACAAACATGAATACAATCTTTCTGGGTAAGTCATGTCCTTATTATGAAGTATCCTCGAATGTGAATCTATTTATGATACTTTGTGCTAGAAATATTGTCACTCATATTCTTAACAACTTAATAATAATATTTCTAACAAAATATCAATGGACCTTTTCTATTACACATAAATATATTATGTAAACGGAAAAGTGAAAATGCCTTTTATTATTAAAAATATGTACAAGATACATACTAAATGATATGCTCTAGGGCATACTACTAACAGAATAGCTGTCTAGATATCTCATACCTAGCATTCCTACTGTGCTCACCATACAACTCTTGTAGGTGAAGGAGGATCTCACTCGCACTCTGCATGTTCTCATACTGCTTCTGTAACTCATTACTTATGAAAGCAAGCATGTAACACTTAGCTCTCATATCATGCTCCTTCCACTTGTCCAAAGTTTCATGTTCCTCTTGGGTGGCCTCTGGAGGTAAGGGACTAGGAACATTTGAATCTAGAACATATCCTATATGTTCAAGGTTCAGGACAAGTTTCAAATTTCTTAGTCAATCAAACAGATTAGGTCCTGTCAACCTATTGCAATCAAGTATGCTTGCAAGGATATTGGATGGTGGTGGTTGTGGTGTGCTCATTATTATCAGAAAGTTAACTACAGAAAATAATCAGATTAATTAGTAAATGTATCATGTAATTAACCAAAATGATTATGGTCTTTTAATCAAATTGGTCCTCCCACTAACTTAGCAAATCCTACACTTCCAAAGTTGAAAATGGAAATCCTAGTTGGATGGATTTCTAGTGGGTGATTGAATTCTTATAATTCTGTTGATCATCATCAGGTACATCTATTATTGGAATTATAATAAACTATAAGTGAGCAACTCCTTGCCCATCACATCTCATTTGAGGTTCAATCCTTTTCCTAGCCCCTCATGCTTAAAATCTCAGGTACATCCATTATTGACTTATCTTGCATTAGTTAAGTTGATTCCATTGAGCTAGTAATTATGTAAATAATTTTAATGTCCTTAGGTACATCCAATATTGGCCATCAAACCATTTACATATTTCTAACATCTCATGCTTAACAATTATTCTTAAGAAAATCTCTTAAATTAATTGCATCATCATATGCAATTATTTAAAATTTCGTAAAATAATTGTCCCAATGGAGGGCCCATGTTATAATTACTTTAATTATAGCATTTCCAATTTAATCATTTATTTGGAAGATTTTATAGTCATCCTAATTACTATTAAGGTCTCACTTTGCACATTATCCATTTAGCATGCATATATCACATAGTGCATACATTCCCATACATCTCATGCATTCATGGATAAGCAGTAAATATGGTATGATTATGGACTTTCTAAGGGATTCAATTCTGAGCCACCAAGAATTAAATCAAGGTATTCCTAGGTGCATTTCATTCATTCATTTTACAAGAGTTGCTGAAGGAGTGCATAATCAACACTTGATCTTGAATTCCTCCCACTGGTCCCACCAATACTCTTGACCTTCTTGAACTTCTTGCAATCCAATATTACATAGTAATCCTTGGCATACCAAGGCGAATTTACAAGAACTTAAATAAATGAAATTACAACCCAAAAATTATTACAAACTTAATAATACATGCCCAAAATAAATTAAAATAAATTAATTAATTTACAATCCCAAAGAAACATAAAAGAAATAAATCCAATCACATTGGTCTTTTATAGTCCATGATCATCCATCATGCATATCACTATTTAATAATTAAATAAAACATACATAATTAAATTAAATTGAATATCTCATATTCAACTTAAAAATCCAGATTTGAATATGATTCAAATAAATTTAAAAATTCAGATTTGAATCTCATTCAAACAAATTTAAAAATTCAGATTTGAATCACATTCAAACAACTTTAAAAATTCAGATTTGAATCACATTCAAACAATTTTTTAAAAAATCAGATTTGAATCACATTCAAACAATTTTTTAAAAATTCAGATCTGAATATTATTCAAATAACTTTAAAAATTTAGACTTGAATATGATTCAAACAACTTTAAAAATTCATATTTGAATCACATTCAAACAACTTTTAAAATTCATATTTGAATCACATTCAAACAATTTTTAAAATTCTGATTTGAATCAAAATTTAATTGTGTGATTAAAACTACTAATTAAACACTTTAATTAGTCATAGGATAGGCCTTAGATCATACAACAATTGCAGAATTAAAAAGCCAAACCTTGCACAACTCATGAAGCCACAAACCTTGCGCACCATGTTGGTGTTCTTCAAGCATGCCGCCACACATCCATTGCAACTAGCAATGGATAAATCATCTCATGATCAAAACACACAATTAAATCATATATTGAATAATCTAAATAGAAAATATAGTGGCTCTGATACCAATTGAAGGAGCGAAAGCATGAATAACACAAGTTTATACCATTGAATTCAAAAAATTTTCATCTAGGGTCACATGCATCATGCAAGATTTATTTTTATCTATTTGATTTCAATGATAAACAACATATTAAAACTCTTTTAATATGTTTTTAGATCTGTATTTTCCATTTAAGATTTTAAAATTAATCATATTAATTTTAGAACCCTAGATTAAATCAAGAACAAATACACCAACCTCTTGACGCACTGTAGTGTATTTGCACCTTTCGGATGCGTCTTCAGGACACCAGATGTTGTCCCTCTAGCTTGTCCACAACAAGTTCACCTATGGCAGCCCTTGAACAGCTTCTAAAGCTTTTTTTATTAATTAGAAAATCAAGTTTTGCCTTTTAAGAGATTAAAGATGTAAACAGGACACTAGAAACAATTTCTAGTATTTTTAATTCAAGAGATTGTTTGCTAATCTATTGTAATAGATGAGAGATGAAGAAGAAGAGAGGGAGAGGAGCCTTTAGGTGGCGGCACAAAGAGGAGCAGCTACCGGTTGTTTTGTTTTCTTTTCATAACAACACTTATATAGCTAGGTCAACACATTGAACCCTTGCCACATGTCACCCTCTGATTGATTCTAGGTTTAATTGACCCAATAACATTGTGCCAAGTGTCAAACCTATATTTAATCTTAATTTTAATCATCTTACATGATTAAAAGATATTTGGCAAGCTTATGTGTAATATCATGTGTCACCATCTCATGGTGCCACATGTCATCCTGTGAAATGACCAAATGCCCCTGTGTCTTAATTTTGAGTTCTCAACCCAAAATAATTATTTCTCTTCTTCTAATCAATTTATATCAAATATAAATTAATTAATTAATCTCTATTAATTAATTTCTCATTAATTAAATTCATATTTAAACACTTTAAATATAAATTTAACTTATACTATACATCCAATAACCTAGATTTGGTTTCAAGTCATGCTAGGGACTTTGTAATCTAATTGCAAACCAAACCTATTTAATTAATCAATTAAACTCTTTAATTAATTAATTAAATCATATTTAATTAGGTGATAACTTGTGTATGTGTGTGACTTACTAGGCTCATCACTAATTGGCAATGAGATATAATATCAACTCTTAATATCATCAGAACTCTTTCTTACCATAAATGATTTCTCTAAATCATTTTATGCACCTCATAGACCATGGTTAACACCTAGCATAGCATGCCATGACTACCCAATCAGTAATAAGGTTTACCTTAAATGAACCTATAATCATATGTTACAATGCACTAGAATCTCTCTGTTACAAAATCCCAACTCAAGCTGGAGTCATGGTTTATGTCAAACTCCATTTGCTATGATTATTATGTTCTCTTTTAATTTCAGTTCTTGATTAAAAGATTTTCTCATCAGAAACCCTTTTCTCATTAAATCTATCTGTCCTGGCCAGGAACTTGAAACATCAAGAATAATTAAATGAACATAGGATTTTATCTCTATTTACTTAGAGGAACAGATTCCATCTTGATCAACACCTACCTCCATATATAACTAGTAGGAGCCAACACATGCCCATATACCCATACACAGTACAAGTATGAAAGCAGTATCAAACTCAAACCACCTATATACAAGATAAATGTGCTATCTCAGGTCTAAAGATTATATGCACTGATATGATTTATGACAATGCATTGACAAGAGTAAACTCCATGTGCTTGTCATAAGTGTCACTGATTCGGCCTACTTATCATGTATAAGTGCCTATCATGTTTGTTATATGGCATGAGACTCACCATTCTATCTTATTTATATCTCATATAAATAACTTGGAAACAAACATGAATACAATCTTTCTGGATAAGTCCTGTCCTTATTATGAAGTATTCTCGATTGTGAACCTATTTATGATACTTTGTACTAGAAATGTTGTCACTCATATTCTTAACAACTTAAGAATAGAGTTTCTAACAAAATATCAATGGACCTTTTCTATTACACATAAATATATTATGTAAACGGAAAAGTGGAAATACCTTTTATTAATAAAAATATGTACAAGATACATACTAAATGATATGCTCTAGGGCATACTACTAACATGTACCTCCATTACAAATGAACACATATCCAGAGGTAAACTTTCTATCATCGATATCTGACTGAAAATCAAAATCAGTATAACCATCCAATTGCAAGTCTCCACCTCCATATATCAGGAATAAATCCTTAGTTATTCTCAAGTACTTAAGGATATTCTTAACAGCTATCCAGTTTTCCAAACCTGGATTGGATTGATACCTGCTAGTCAAACTAACAGCATATGCGATATCCGGCCTAGTACACAATATTGCATATATCAAACTTCCAATAGCCGAAGCATATGGAATCCTGGCCATTTTATCTCTTTCTTCAGGTGTCTTTGGAGACATCTCTTTAGATAGGTGGATATCATGTCTCACTGGTAACAATCCTCTCTTTGAATCAAGCATGTTAAACCTTTTTAACACCTTTTCCAAGTATAAACTTTGAGATAAACCAATTATTCTTTTCGCTCTATCTCTATAGATGCAAATCCCAAGAATATAGGTTGCCTCCCCTAAGTCTTTCATGGAGAATGTATTTGACAACCATAACTTTACAGTTGTCAACATACCTGTGTCATTACCCATCAACAGTATGTCATCCACATATAAGACAAGGAAAGTGATAGCACTGTCACTAACCTTCTTATATACACATGGCTCATCCTCATTTTTGATAAAACCAAATGACTTAATGGCTTCATCAAAATGGATGTTCCAACTCCTCAAAGCTTGCTTCAACCCATAAATGGATTGCTTTAGCTTGCATACTTTGGAACCATCTTGGGATTCAAAACCCCTAGGTTATTCCATGAAAATGTTTTCTTCAATGTATCCATTGAGAAAAGCTGTTTTGACATCTATTTGCTAAATCTCATAATCATAGTATGCAGCTATTGCTAATAGAATCCTAATTGATTTAAGCATGGCAATAGGCGAGAAAGTCTCCTCATAGTCAATTCCTTGCCTTTCGCAAAACCCTTTCGCTACTAGCCTTGCCTTATAGGTCTCTACCTTTCCATCAGAACCAATTTTCTTCTTGGAAACCCATTTATTCCCTATAGGTACAATACCTTCAGGTGGGTCAACAAGATCCCAAACTTGATACTTATACATGGAATCAATCTCAGATTTCATAGCATCAATCCATTTGGAAGAGTCTATATCTGATATAGCTTCTTCATAGGTAAGTGGATTATCTCCATGATCAACTTCTTCATGAGTGGACAACTCTTGTTCTTCTTCATGAAGGAAACCATATCTCACTGGTGGGTGAGATACCCTGATTGTTCTACGAGGAACAGCTGTAGATGTTTCATTAATAGGTGTAAGTTGACTAGATGGATCTATATCCATCTGATCTGTTGGTTGGTCAGAATTCTCCAATTCTAACTCTATTTGCCTTCCTTTGCCTCCTTCTTGAACAAACTGTTATTCAAGAAATGTGGCATCTCTACTTACCACAACTTTTTGTGATGTAGGCAAATAAAAATAATATCCAAAACTATCTTTTGGATATCCAACAAATCGACCCTTTTCTGATCTGGTTTCCAATTTATCAGTGTTCAGCTTTTTGATATAAGCTGGACAACCCCAAATCTTAATATGCTTAAGACTTGGTTTTCTTCCATGCCATATCTCATAAGGTGTGGAAGATACTGATTTTGATGAAAACCTATTCAGAATATGCAAAGCTGATTCTAATGCAAATCCCCAAAAGGAGATTGGCATATCAGTATAGCTCATCATACTACGTACCATATCCAATAGGGTACGATTTCTCCTTTCTGATACACCATTCAGCTGTGGTGTTCCTGGAGGAGTCAGCTGGGAAAAAATGCCATGCTCTCTCAAGTATTCATCAAATTTAGTACTCATGTATTCACCTCCACGATCTGATCGAAGAGCTTTATTACTCTTTCCTGTTTGATTTTCTACTTCAGATTTAAATTCTTTAAACTTTTTGAAGGATTCATGTTTGTATTTCATCAAATACAAATACCCAAATCTTGATTTATCATCAGTAAAGGTAATAAAGTAATGAAAACCACCTCTAGCCATTATTTTAAATGGACCACATACATCACTATGTATTAGGTCTAAAATATTTTCAGCTCTTAGCCCTTGTCCTACAAAGGGTGATCTAGTCATTTTGCCCTAAAGGCAAGATTCACAAGTTAGAGTAAGCTTAGAGCCCAATTAAGATAAAATCCCCATTTTCTCTAGTTTTGTAATCCTATCTTCTGCAATATGACCTAACCTTAAGTGCCAAATATATTTTGAACTAGAGTTGATTTTCACCATGGCATTGCATTCATTTAGATCACTTGCATTCAATTTGTGTTTGTCATTATTATCCAAATAATAAAGACCATCATTCATATAACCCAAACCAACATATTTATTTCCAAAATAAATTTTACAAACATCATCTGTGAATTGAAATTCATAGCCATTTCTAGTCAAACTAGATATAGAAATGATGTTCTTAAAAGCATCAGGTATATATAAAATATTATCCAAACACAAAACATGTCTAGACATGTAAAAAGATTTAGATCCTATGGCTAAAGCTTCAACAGTTGAGCCGTCGCCAATCCAGAGTCTAATATCTTGAGAACGCAAGCTGCTACTAGTTGCTAGTTTCTGCATATCATAAGAAATGTGAGAACTGGCACCACTATCTAAAACCCAAGCTGTAGATGAACTATGAGTATCATCAGAATCTAAATAACAAGATATGGACATACCTTCCGAAGGTGTATCCTTCTTGTTGTTCAGAGAAGCAAGATACTCTGGGCAGTTCATTTTCCAGTGCCCATCCTTCTGGCAGTGGAAACACTTTCCTTTGCCTCCATGAGCTTTAGTCTTCCCTTTTTTGTTTAGCTATTTTCTTGGAAGGACCAGAAATCTGAGATTTCTTTTTCTTATTGCACTTCTTCTTGTTGGACTTTCTAGCAGAAAAAAGATGCAATCAAAGTTACCTCTTTTCCTTTATTGCCCGGTATATTCTTTTGGGCAATAACCAGTAAGTTGAGTAAACCAGCCAAGGTGCATTCCTGTTTAGTTACATGAAAATTTATTACAAAATTACCAAATGACTCAGGAAGGGACTGAAGGATCAAATCCGTCTGCAGTTGGAAATCCATGTTAAAGTCAAGATGTTCCAGCTGCTCAGTCAGCCGAATTATCTTGTGGACATGATCCCCAACATTCTGTCCCTCAGACATCCTCATGAGGAATAGCTGTCTAGATATCTCATACTTAGCATTCATGCTGTGCTCACCATATAACTCTTGTAGGTGAAGGAGGATCTCACTCGCACTCTGCATGTTCTCATGCTGCTTCTGTAACTCATTACTCATGGAAGCAAGCATGTAACATTTAGCTCTTATATCTTGCTCTTTTCACTTGTCCAAAGTTTCATGTTCCTCTTGAGTGGCCTCTGGAGGTAAGAGACCAGGAATATTTGAGTCTAGAACATGTCCTATATGTTCAAGGTTTAGGACAAGTTTCAAATTTCTTAGCCAATCAGATAAATTAAGTCCTGTCAACCTATTGCGAACAAGTATGCTTGCAAGGATATTGGATGGTGGTGGTTGTTCTGTGCTCATTATTATCAGAAAATTAGCCGCAGAAAATAACTAGATTAATTAGTAAATGTATCATGTAATTAACCAAAATGATTATGGTCTTTTAATCAAATTGGTCCTCCCACTAACTTAGCGAATCCTACACTTCCAAAGTAGAAAATGGAAATCCTAGTTGGATGGATTTCTAGTGGGTGATTGAATTTTTATAATCCTATTGATCATCCTCAGGCACATCCATTATTGGAATAACAATAAATTATAAGTGAGCAACTCCTTACCCATCACATCTCATGTGAGGTTCAATCCTTTACCTAGCCCCTAATGCTCAAAATCTCAGGCACATCCATTATTGACTTATCTTACATTAGTTAAGTTGATCCCATTGAGCCAGTAAACATGCAAATAATTTTAATGTCCTCAGGCACATCTATTATTGGCCACCAAACCATTTACATATTTACAACATCTCATGCTTAACAATTATTCTTAAAAAAATCTCTTAAATTAATTGCATCATGTGCAACTATTTAAAATTTCTTAAAATAATTGCCCCAATGGCGGGTCCATGTTATAATTACTTTAATTATAATATATCCAACTTAATCATTTGTTTGAAAGATTTTATTGTCGTCCTAATTACTATTAAGGTCTCACTTTGCACATTATCCAATTAGCATGCATATGTCATATACTTGCATACATTCCCATACATCTCATGCATTCATGGATAATAAATAAATATGGTATGATCATGGACTTTTATAAGGGATTCAATTTTGAGCCATCAAGAATTGAATCAGGGCATTTCTAGGTGCATTTCATTCATTCATATTACAAGAGTTGCTGAAGGAGTACAAAATCAACACTTGATCTTGAATTCCTTCCACTGGTCCCACCAATGCTCTTGACCTCCTTGATCTTCTTGCAATCTAATTACATAGTAATCCTTGACATACCAAGGTGAATTTACAAGAACTAAATAAATGAAAGTACAACCCAAAATATTACAACATTTATAATACATGCCTAAAATAAATTAATTAATTTACAACCCAAAGAAAACATAAAAGAAATAAATCCAATCACATTGGTCTTTTATAGTCCATGATCATCCATCATGCATATCACTATTTAACAATTAAATAAAACATACATACTTAAATTAAATTGAATATCTCATATTCAACTTAAAAATCCAGATTTGAATATGATTCAAACAAATTTAAAAATTCAGATTTGAATCACATTCAAACAAATTTAAAAATTTAGATTTGAATCACATGCAAACAACTTTAAAAAATTCAAATTTGAATCATGTTCAAATAACTTTTAAAATTCAGATTTGAATCACATTCAAACGACTTTTAAAAATTTAGATTTGAATATGATTTAAACAACTTTTAAAATTCAGATTTGAATCACATTCAAATAATTTTTAAAATTCAGATCTAAATCAAAATTTAATTGTGTGATTAAAACACCTAATTAAACACTTTAATTAGTCATGAGCCTAATTATGGGCCTCGAAACAAAGCCCACAAACATACCCAAACAGCCATGCGCATGGTTGAATGAATCAAACCATGCGCATGGTGGTGTAGTTCATCAAGCTGCCACCTTTGTTGGTCCAACCAGTAATGGATCTATCATCTCATGATCAAACCACACAATTAAATCATATAATCAACAATTTAAATGGCAAATATAGTGGCTCTGATACCAATTGAAGGAGCAGAAGCATGAAAAACATAAGTTTATATCATTGAATTCAAAAATTTTTCACCTAGGGTCACATGCATCATGCAAGATTCATTTTTATCTATTTGATTTCAATGATAAACAGCATATTAAAACTCTTTTAATATGTTTTTAGATCTATATTTGCCATTTAAGATTTTAGAATTAATCAGATTAATTATTAGAACCCTAGATTAGATCAAAAATAAGTGCACTAACCTCTTGATACACTGCAGTGTATCTGACACCTTTGGGATGCGTCTAGGACACCAGATGTTGTCCCTCTAGCTTGTCCACACCAAGATCACCAATGGCAGCCCTTGAACAGCTTCTACAACTTTTTCTATGAATTAGAAAATCAAGTTTTGCCTTTTTAGAGATTACAGATGTAAACAGGACACTAGAAACAATTTCTAGTATTTTTAATTCAAGAGATTGTTTGCTAATCTCTTTGAATTGATGAGAGAAGAAGAAAAAAAAGAAGAGAAGGGAATGGCAGCCAAGGGTGGCGGCATAAAGAGAATGAGCAGCTTGTGTAATTTGTTCTTACATCCTTACACTTATATAGCTAGGTCACCACTTAAAACCCTTGCCACATATCACCTTCTGATTGGCTCTAGGTTTAATTGACCCAATCACATTGTGCCAAGTGTCAAACTTATATTTAATCTTAATTTTAATCATCTTACATGATTAAAAGACATTTGGCAAGCTTATGTGTAGTGTCATGTGTCACCATCTCATGGTGCCACATATCATTCTATGAAATAACCAAAATACCCCTGTGTCTTAATTTTGAGTTCTCAACTCAAAATAATTATTTCTCTTCTTCTAATCAATTTATATCAAATATAAATTAATTAATTAATCTCTATTAATTAATTTTTCATTAATTAAATTCATATTTAAACACTTTAAATATAAATTTAACTTATACTATACATCCAATAACCTAGATTTGGTTTCAAGCCATGCTAGGGACTTTATAATCTAATTGCAAACCAAACCTATTTAATTAATCAATAAAACTCTTTAATTAATTAATTAAATCATATTTAAGTTGGTGATTACTTGTGTATGTGTATGACTTACTAGGCTCATCACTAATTGGCAATGAGACATGATATCAACTCTTAATATCATCAGAACTCTTTCTTACCATAAATGATTTCTCTAAATCATTTTATGCACCTCATAGACTATGGTTAACACCTAGCATAGCATGCCATGGCCACCTAATTAGTAATAAGGTTTACCTTAAATGAACCTATAATCATATGTTACCATGCACTAGAATCTCTCTGTTACAAAATCCCAATTTGAGCTGGAGTCATGGTTTATGTCAAACCCCATTAGCTATGAATATTATGTTCTCTTTTAATTCCAGTTCTTGATTAAAAGATTTTTCTTATCAGAAACTCTTTTCTGATTAAATCTATCTGTCCTGGCCAGGAACTTGAAACATTAAGAATAATTAAATGAACATAGGATTTTATCCCTATTTACTTACAGGAACAGATTCCATCTTGATCAACACCTACCTCCATATATAACTAGTAGGAGCCAACACATGCCCATATACCCATACACAGTACAAGTATAAAAGCAGTATCAAACTCAAACCACCTATATACAAGATAACTATGCTATCTTAGGACTAAAGATTATATGCACTGATATGATTTATGACAATGCATTGACAAGAGTAAACTCCATGTGCTTGTTATAAGTGTCACTAGTTTGGCCTACTTATCATGTATAAGTGCCTATCATGTTTGTTATATGGCATGAGACTCACCATTCCATCTTATTTACATCTCATATAAATAACTTGGGAACAAACATGATTACAATCTTTCTGGATAAGTCATGTCCTCATTGTGAAGTATCCTCGATTGTGAACCTATTTATGATACTTTGTACTAAAAATACTGCCACTCATATTCTTAACAACTTAAGAGTAGAATTTCTAACAAAATATCAATGGACATTTTCTATTACACATAAATATATTATGTAAATAGAAAAGTGAAAATGCATTTTATTAATAAAAGATGTATAAGATACATGCTAAATGATATACTCTAGGGCATACTACTAACAATTTCTTTAAATCTATCCAAGCAATATGATTCCTGTGACTTATTAATGGTTGTATATTTGGGATTGAATGATTGAAACTTCATTGAAAAGGTAGATTTTCTCGAGTGATCACTAAATTCTTTGTGCCTTAAAGGGGGAAAGTGGAATGTGGTGGTTGAGAGCACAATTAAGAGCCAAATGAGTTTTATTTATGATTCTAATGAGATAAGATTCCCTTATGAATTTTTCAATTCCAATTTGCTTGGAAATGCAAATATCTGAGTTTGGGGGCATTTGATGCATTCGCATTAAATAAGCATTTGAGGGTAGTAATTGTTACACTTTCACCCTTGTTTAGTTAGTTAATTGCATAACTTTAAGTAAACTTTGTTATATTTTGGAAGACAAGTTAATCTAACTCAATTCCTTTATTTTCATGTTATATCAGGTGTATTGACATGTCCCTAGAGCCAAGGATGAGTTTGAAAGAGATTCAAAGGTTAAAACGTAAAGAATAGGAAGCTAGAAACATTGCACTGGGCATTTCAATGCATTACACAGCCTGTGCAAGTTAACACTGTAGATAGCCAAATGCATTGCTCACACTGTAGATAGCTAAATGAATTACCCGTGTAATCAGTCGCATATAACAACCCATGCTCCGTGCAATCCTCTGGACAAAAGAAAACTCAAGGACTAAGTGTTATAGAACATTGCACAGCCCTGCCCAGTGCAACACTACATGGGCTAAGCACAGACTCTGGATAAGAGTCCCAATTTGACTTTTCTTCTTGCCTACTTGATCTAGGAAGATTTCTAAGGCTATTAGGACTCTAAATTAAGGATTTTTGCACTATATATAAATATAATAAGTCAGGATTGAAGGGGGAATCAACCTTTTTACCTTTAAGCAGGCATTCAACCTTTGTGAAAACTAAGGAAGAGATCGCTAGAGGAGATTTTCAGCCGAAGTTCCAAAAGTCTAAAACTGCTAATTCTCATTATGGGTTCTTTTATTCTTATTTCTTCTAATGTCTTCTCTTTGTTTTTATTCAAGTTTAGTTGTAGAACTCACCATGAGTGAGTAGTTTTTTTTTTTTTATTTTAGAGTTAGGTTGTAGCACTTTCAACTCAGTTTTGAATTCAGTTTAATTCTATTTTCATAAATCTGAGATATGTTTTGTGATTCAATCTCTTGCATTCTTAATGCATGCTTTGTGTTGAGCTCCACTTAGCATTGATTTTGGATAAAAGATTAATATTGGAATAACAGTATTTTAAACTTAGGGTTTTTAACCTAGAGATAGGCTAAAATCCTATGTGGCATTGATAATTAGTCAAAAAACTTAATGGGTTTTAATTAATTTAATCACCATGAAAGTAGAAATTAAGTTAATTAAGATACAACTTAAGTCCTTGAGAGTAGACCTAAGATAATTCAAGATTAATTTCTTTCAAAGCAATAATTCTTGAATTATTGAACAGATTAGATTGAGTTTGTGATTGATCGAAGTGTGAACCCTTAGCTCAAAATTGCTTTTATATACTGATATTTCAGTTTAGTTAATCAGTTTACATTTATTTCGTAGCAATAATTAGTTTAGTTTATATATTTCTCTTGATTTTAATAGTCTAAATAATTATAATTGTTATGTATTTTGGTACTAAAACATGATCCTCATGGAAATGATACTTATTCATCACTGTATTACTTGTCATGATCCGTGCACTTATGAGATTTTATAGAATATAATCCTAGCAAGTGTGTTTTTAGGGTTACCTTTGGTAAGCTATTAGGGCGCGTAATGAGATTGATCCAAACAAAGTGAAAGCAATTTAAGAAATGCCAACTTCAAAGATAGAAAAGGAAGTTAGAGGATTCCTGGGGAAATTATAATACATTAGCAAGTTCATAGCTACACTCACAACTACCTGTGAACCAATTTTTGAAGTTGCTAAAAAAGAATCAGCCAGTGGCGTGGAATGAGCAGTGTCAATAGGCGTTTGTAAAGATAAAGTAATATTTGAGCAATCTGTCATTTTTCTCACCACCCATTCCTGGGATTCCTCTAATACATTACTTGTCAATAAAAGATACTGTTAGTAGTATGCCCTAGCGCATATCATTTAGTATGTATCTTGTATATGTTTTATTAATAAAAAGGCATTTTTACTTTTTCGTTTTCATAATATATTAATAAAAAGGCATTTTCACTTTTCTGTTTACATAATATATTTATGTGTAATAGAAAATGTCCATTGATATTTTGTTAGAAATTCTATTCTTAAGTTGTTAAGAATATGAGTGACAGTATTTCTAGCACAGAGTATCATAAATTGGTTCACAATCGAGGATACTTCACAATAAGGACATGACTGATCTAGAAAGATTGTAATCATATTTGTTTCCAAGTTATTTATATGAGATGTAAATAAGATGAAATGGTGAGTCTCATGCCATATAACAAACATGATAGGCACTTATGCATGATAAGTAGGCCGAACTAGTGACATTTATGACAAGCACATGGAGTTTACTCTTGTCAATGCATTGTCATAAATCATATCAGTACATATAATCTTTAGACCTGAGATAGCACAGTTATCTTGTATATAGGTGGTTTGAGTTTGATACTGCTTTCATACTTATACTGTGTACGGGTATATGGGCATGTGTTGGCTCCTACTAGTTATATATGGAGATAGGTGTTGATCAAGATGGAATCTGTTAATCTAAGTAAATAGGGATAAAATCCTATGTTCATTTAATTGTTCTTGATGTTTCAAGTTCCTGGCCAGGACAGATAGATTTAATCAGAAAAGAGTTTCTGATGAGAAAATCTTTTTAATCAAGAATTGTAATTAAAAGAGAACATAATATTCAGAGCAAATGGGGTTTGACATAAACTATGACTCAAACTTGAATTGGGATTTTGTAATAGAGAGATTCTAGTGCATGGTAACATATGATTATAGGTTCATTTAAGGTAAACCTTATTACTAATTGGTTGGCTATGGCATACTATGCTAGGTGTTAACCATAGTCTATGAGGTGCCTAAAATGATTTAGAGAAATCATTTATGGTAAGAAAGAGTTCTGATGATATTAAGAGTTAATATCATATCTCATTGCCAATTAGTGATGAGCCTAGTGAGTCACACATATACACAAGTAATCACCAAGTTAAATGTGATTTAATTAATTAATTAAAGAGTTTAATTGATTAATTAAATAGGTTTGGTTTGCAATTAGATTACAAAATCCCTAGCATGGCTTGAAACCAAATCTAGGTTATTGGATGTATAGTATAAGTTAAATTTATATTTAAAGTGTTTAAATATGAATTTAATTATGAGAAATTAATTAATAGAGATTAATTAATTAATTTATATTTGATATAAATTGATTAGAAGAAGAGAAATAATTATTTTGGGTTGAGAACTCAAAATTAAGACACAAGGGTAATTTGGTCATTTCACAGGGTGACATATGGCACTATGAGATGGTGACAAATGGCACTACACTTAAGCTTGCCATTTGTCTTCTAATTATGTAAGATGATCAAAGTCAAGATTAAATCTAGCTTTGACACTTGGCATAATGTGATTGGGTCAAATTAAAATATGATGCAATCAGAAAATAACATGTGGCAAGGGTTTTAAGTGTTGACCTAGCTATATAAGGGAAATGATGAAAGAACAAAACATGCAATCTGATTTTCTCAAAGAGGTGCTACCACCCTTGTTGTCTTCTTAATCTCTTCTTCTTCATCTCTCATCAATTCAAAGAGAATTGTCAACATTCTCTTGAATTAAAATTGCTAAAAATTGTTTCTAGTATCCTATATACATCCATAACATCTCTAAAGACAAAACCTTAATTTCTAATTGATTGCAAAAGCTTGAGAAGCTATTCAAGAGGCTGCCATTGGTGATCTTGGTGTGGACAAGCTAGAGGGACAACATCTGGGGTCCTAGGTGCTTCACAAAGGTACCAAACACAACAACAGTACATCAAAAGGTTGGTGCACATGTTCTTGATTTAATCTAGGATTCTAATGAATTAATCTGTTAATTCTAAAAATCTTAAATGGAAAATATAGATTCAAATACATATTAAAAGAGTTTTAATATGCAATTGAACATTGAAATAAATAGGTAAAAATTGAATCTTGCATAATGCATGTGACCCTAGGTGAAAATTTTTGAATTCAATGGTATAAACTTGTGTTTTTCACGCTTCCGTTCCTTCAATTGGTATCAGAGCCACTATATTTGCCATTTAGATTGATGTTTATATGATTTAATTGTGTTTTTGATCATGAGATCAAAAGTTTATTGCTGGTTGCAAAGCCAAGGTGGCGGCACAAATGATGAACACCATGGTGCGCATGGTTGATCCACCACAATGGTGTGCAAAGGTAAATGGATGGTGAATGTGCAATTGTTGTATGATCTAAGATCCATTTTATGTCTAATTAAATTGTTTAATTAGAATTTTTATCACACAATTAAATTATGATTCAAATCAGAATTTTAAAAATTGTTTGAATGTGATTCAAATCTGAATTTTAAAAGTTGTTTGAATGTGATTCAAATTTGAATTTTTAAAATTGTTTGAATCATATTTAAATCTGATTTTTTAAAATTGATTGAATAAAATTCAGATCTGATTTTTTAAAAAATATTTGAATGTGATTCAAATCTGATTTTTTAAAAAATGTTTGAATGTGATTCAAATCTGAATTTTTAAAGTTGTTTGAATGTGATTCAAATCTGAATTTTTAAATTTGTTTGAATGAGATTCAAATCTGAATTTTTAAATTTATTTGAATCATATTCAAATTTGGATTTTTAAGTTGAATATGAGATATTCAATTTAATTTAAGTATGTATGTTTTATTTAATTGTTAAATAGTGATATGCATGATGGATGATCATGGACTATAAAAGACCAATGTGATTGGATTTATTTCTATTATGTTTCTTTGGGATTGTAAATTAATTAATTTATTTTAATTTATTTTGGGCATGTATTATTAAGTTTGTAATAATTTTTGGGTTGTAATTTCATTTATTTAAGTTCTTGTAAATTCGCCTTGGTATGCCAAGGATTACTATGTAATATTGGATTGTAAGAAGTTCAAGGAGGTCAAGAGCATTGGTGGGACCAGTGGGAGGAATTCAAGATCAAGTGTTGATTATGTACTCCTTCAGCAACTCTTCTAAAATGAATGAATGAAATGCACCTAGGAATGCCCTGATTCAATTCTTGGTGGCTCAGAATTGAATCCCTTAGAAAGTCCATGATCATACCATATTTACTGCTTATCCATGAATGCATGAGATGTATAGGAATGTATGCAATTATATGATATATGCATGCTAAATGGATAATGTGCAAAGTGAGCCCTTAATAGTAATTAGGATGACTATAAAATCTTCCAAACAAATGATTAAGTTGAAAATGCTATAATTAAAGTAATTATAACATAGGCCCTCCATTGGGGCAATTATTTTAAGAAATTTTAAATAGTTGCATAAGATGTTAGTAGTATGCTCTATAGCATATCATTTAGTATGTATCTTGTACATATTTTTATTAATAAAAGGCATTTCCACTTTTCCGTTTACATAATATATTTGTGTAATAGAAAAGGTCCATTGATATTTTGTTAGAAATATTATTCTTAAGTTGTTAAGAATATGAGTGACAATATTTCTAGCACGAAGTATCATAAATAGGTTCACAATCGAGGATACTTCATAATAAGGACATGACTTATCCAGAAAGATTGTATTCATGTTTGTTCCCAAGTTATTTATATGAGATATAAATAAGATGGAATGGTGAGTCTCATGCCATATAACAAACATTATAGGCACTTATAAATGATAAGTAGGCCGAACCAGTGACACTTATGACAAGCACATGGAGTTTATTCTTGTCAATGTTTTGTCATAAATCATATCAGTGCATATAATCTTTAGACTTGAGATAGCACAGTTATCTTGTATATAGGTTGTTTGAGTTTGATACTGCTTTCATACTTATCTTGTGTATGGGTATATGGGCATGTGTTGGCTCGTACTAGTTATATATGGAGGTAGGTGTTGATCAAGCTAAGTAAATAGAGATAAAATCCTATGTTCATTTAATTGTTCTTGATGTTTCAAGTTCCTGGCCAGGACAGATAGATTTATTCAGAAAAGAGTTTCTAATGAGAAAATCTTTTTAATCAAGAACTGGAATTAAAAGAGAACATAATATTCATAGCAAATGGAGTTTGACATAAACCATGACTCCAGCTTGAGTTGGGATTTTGTAATGAGAGAGATTCTAGTGCATGGTAACATATGATTATAGGTTCATTTAAGGTAAACCTTATTACTAATTGGGTGGCCATGGCATGCTATGCTAGGTGTTAACCAAGGTCTATGAGGTTCATAAAATGATTTAGAGAAATCATTTATGGTAAGAAAGAGTTCTGATGATATTAAGAGTTGATATCATGTCTCATTGCCAATTAGTGATGAGCCTAGTAAGTCACACACATACACAAGTTATCACCTATTTAAACATGATTTAATTAATTAATTAAAGAGTTTAATTGATTAATTAAATAGGTTTGGTTTGCAATTAAATTGCAAAGTCCCTAACATGACTTGAAACCAAATCTAGATTATTGGATGTATAATATAAGTTAAATTTATATTTAAAGTGTTTAAATATGAATTTAATTAATGAGAAATTAATTAATAGAGATTAATTAATTAATTTATATTTGATATAAATTAATTAGAAGAAGAAAAATAATTATTTTGGGTTGAGAACTCAAAATTAAGACACAGGGGCATTTTGGTCATTTTGCAGTGTGACACGTGGCACCATGAGATGGTGACACATGGCATAACACATAAGCTTGCCAAATGTTTTTTAATCATGTAAGATGATTAAAATCAAGATTAAATATAGGTTTGACACTTGGCACAATGTGATTGGGTCACTTAAACCTAGAGCTAATCAAAGGGTGACATGTGGCAAGGGTTTAATGTGTTAACCTAGGTATTTAAGTGTTGTTATGAGAAAATAAAATACAACCAGCAGCCACACTCCTTTGTCACGCCATTTTGCAGCCCTCCCTCTATTCTTCTTCATCTCTCATCAATTCAAAGAGATTAGCCATCAATCTCTTGAATTAAGAACACTAGAAATTGTTTCTAGTGTCCTGTTTATATCTTTAATCTCTTAAAAGACAGAACTTGATTTTCTAATTAATAGAAAAAGCTTTAGAAGCTATTCAAGGGCTGCCATAGGTGTTCTTGGTGTGGACAAGCTAGAGGGACAACATCGGTGTCTGAAGACGAATCTCAAAGGTGCGGATACATTGCGATTGCATCAAGAGGTTAGTGTAATCGTTCTTGATTTAATCTAAGGTTCTAAAATTAATATGATTAATTTTAAAATCTTAAATGGCAAATACAGATCCAAAAACATATTAAAAGAGTTTTAATATGTTGTTTATCATTGAAATCAAATAGATGAAAATAAATCTTGCATGATGCATGTGACCCTAGGTGAAAATTTTTGAATTCAATGGTATAAACTTGTGTTTTTCACGCTTCCGTTCCTTCAATTGGTATCAGAGCCACTATATTTGCCATTTAGATTGTTGATTACATGATTTAATTGTGTGATTTGATCATGAGATGATTGATCCATTGCTGGTTGGATCAAGAGGTGTGGCGGCATGCTTGATGAACTCCAACATGGTGCGCATGGCTTGGGAAGATCATGGTGCGCATGGTTGTTATTAAATTCTGCAATTGTTGCATGATGAAAGGTTCATCATATGACTAATTAAAATGTTTAATTAGGATTTTAATCACACAATTAAATTATGATTCAAATCAGAATTTTAAAAATTGTTTGAATGTGATTCAAATCTGAATTTTAAAAGTTGTTTGAATGTGATTCAAATCTGAATTTTAAAAGTTGTTTGAATCATATTTAAATCTGATTTTTTTAAAATTGATTGAATAAAATTCAGATCTGATTTTTTTAAAATTGATTGAATAAAATTCAGATCTGATTTTTTAAAAAATGTTTGAATGTGATTCAAATCTGATTTTTTAAAAAATGTTTTAATGTGATTCAAATCTGAATTTTAGAAGTTGTTTAAATGTGATTCAAATCTGAATTTTTAAATTTGTTTGAATGAGATTCAAATCTGAATTTTTAAATTTATTTGAATCATATTCAAATCTGGATTTTTAAGTTGAATATGAGATATTCAATTTAATTTAAGTATGTATGTTTTATTTAATTGTTAAATAGTGATATGCATGATGGATGATCATGGACTATAAAAGACCAATGTGATTGGATTTATTTCTTTTATGTTTCTTTGGGATTGTAAATTAATTAATTTATTTTAATTTATTTTGGGCATGTATTATTAAGTTTGTAATAATTTTGGGTTGTAATTTCATTTATTTAAGTTCTTGCAAATTCGCCTTGGTATGCCAAGGATTACTATGTAATATTGGATTGCAAGAAGTTCAAGGAGGTCAAGAGCATTGGTGGGACCAGTGGGAGGAATTCAAGATCAAGTGTTGATTATGTACTCCTTCAGCAACTCTTGTAAAATGAATGGATGAAATGCACCTAGGAATGTCCTGATTCAATTCTTGGTGGCTCAGAATTAATCCCTTAGAAAGTTCATGATCATACCATATTTACTGCTTATCCATGAATGCATGAGATGTATGGAAATGTATGCAATTATATGATATATGCATGCTAAATGGATAATGTGCAAAGTGAGACCTTAATAGTAAATAGAATAACCATAAAATCTTCCAAACAAATGATTAAGTTGGAAATGCTATAATTAAAGTAATTATAACATAGGCCCTCCATTGGGGCAATTATTTTAAGAAATTTTAAATAGTTGCATAAGATGCAATTTATTTAAGAGATTTTCTTAAGAATAATTGTTAAGCATGAGATGTTGTAAATATGTAAATGGTTTAGTGGCCAATATTGGATGTACCTGAGGACATTAAAATTATTTGCGTAATTACTGGCTCAATGGGATCAACTTAACTAATGCAAGATAAGTCAATAATGGATGTACCTGAGATTTTGAGCATTAGGGGCTAGGTAAAGGATTGAACCTCACATGAGATGTGATGGGCAAGGAGTTGCTCACTTATAGTTTATTGTAATTCCAATAATGGATGTACCTGAGGATGATTAATAGAATTATAAGAATTCAATCACCCACTAGAAATCCATCCAACTAAGATTTCCATTTTCTACTTTGGAAGTGTAGGATTCGCTAAGTTAGTGGGAGGACCAATTTGATTAAAAGACCATAATCATTTTGGTTAATTATATGATACATTTACTAATAAATCTGGTTATTTTCTGCAGTTAATTTACTGATAAAAATGAGCACAAAACAACTACCACCATCAAATATCCTTGCAAGCATACTTGATCACAATCGGATGACAGGACCTAATGTCGATTGGCTAAGAAATTTGAAACTTGTCTGAACCTTGAACATATAGGATATGTTCTAGATTCAAATGTTCTGGTCCCTTACCTCCAGAGGCCAAACAAGAGGAACATGAAACTTTGGACAAGTGGAAGGAGCATGATATGAGAGCTAAGTGTTACATGCTTGCTTCCATGAGTAATGAGTTACAGAAGCAACATGAGAACATGCAGAGTGCGAGTGAGATCCTCCTTCACCTACAAGAGTTGTATGGTGAGCACAGCAGTAATACTAGGTATGAGATATCTAGATAGCTATTCCGTATGAGGATGTCTGAGGGATAGAATGTTGGGGATCATGTCCACAAGATGATTCGGCTGATTGAGCAGTTGGAACATCTTGACTTCAACATGGATTTCCAACTACAGACGGATTTGATCCTTGATTCCTTCCCGAGTCTTTTGGGAATTTTGTGACAAATTTCCATATGACTAAACAGAATGCACCTTAGCTGGTTTACTCAACATGCTGGTTATTGCCCAAAAGAATATGCTGTGCAATAAAGGAAAAGAGGTAGCTTTGGTTGCATCTTCTTCTGCTGGAAAGTCCAACAAGAAGGGCAATAAGAAAAGAAACCTCAGATTCTGGTCCTTCCAAGAAAATAGCTAAGCAGAAAAGGAAGACTAAAGTGATGGAGGCAAAGGAAAGTGTTTCCACCGCCAAAAGGATGGGCACTGGAAAAGGCGCGCAGTATCTTGCTTCTCTGAAGGACAAGAAGGATACACCTTGGAAGGTATGTCCATATCTTGTTATTTAGATTCGATGATACTCATAGTTCATCTACACTTGGGTTTTAGATATGGTGCGCTTCTCACATTTCTAATGATATGCAGGAACTAGCAAATAGTAGCGACTTGCGTTCTCAAGATGTTAGAGTCCGGATTGGCAATGGCTCAACTGTTGAAGCTTTAGCCATAGGATCTAAATCTTTTTACATGTTTGGACATGTTTTGTGTTTGGATAATATTTTATATGTACTTGATGCTTTTAAGAACATCATTTCTATATCTAGTTTGACTAGAAATGGCTATGAATTTCAGTTCACTGATGATGTTTGCAATATTTATTTTGGAAATAAATATGTTGGTTTGGGTTATATGAATGATGGTCTTTATTATTTGGATAATAATGACAAACACAAATTGAATGCAAGTGATCTAAAAGAATGCAATGCCATGGTGAAAACTAACTCAAGTTCAAAATATATTTGGCACTTAAGGTTATGTCATGTTGCAGAAGATAGGATTGCAAAACTGGAGAAAATGGGGATTCTATCCTCATTGGGCTCTGAGCCTACTCCAACTTGTGAATCTTGCCTTGAGGCAAAATGACTAGATCACCCTTTGTTGGGCGAGGGCTAAAATATTTTTGATCTAATACATAGTGATGTATGTGGTCCATTTAAAGAAATGGCTAGAGGGGGTTTTCATTATTTTATTACCTTTACTGATGACAAATCAAGGTTTGGGTATTTGTATTTGATGAAATACAAACATGAATCTTCTGAAAAGTTCAAAGAATTTAAATCTGAAGTAGAAAATCAAACAGGAAAGAATATTAAAGCTCTTCGATCAGATCGTGGAGGTGAATATTTGAGTACTGAATTTGATGAATACTTGAGAGAGCATGGCATTGTTTCTTAGCTGACTCCTCCAGGAACGCCACAGCTGAATGGTGTATCTGAAAGGAGAAATCGTACTATTGGATATGGTACGTAGTATGATGAGCTATACTGATATGCCAATCTCCTTTTGGGGATTTGCATTAGAATCAACTTTGTATATTCTGAATAGGATTCCATGTATATCAGTTTCTTCCACACCTTATGAGATATGGCATGGAAAACCAAGTCTTAAGCATGTTAAGATTTGGGGTTGTCACAATTTATATCAAAAGTGAACACCGATAAATTGGAGACCATATCATAAAAAGGTCGATTTGTTGGATATCCAAAAGATAGTTTTGGATATTATTTTTATTTGCCTACTTCACAAAAGGTTGTGATAAGTAGAGATGCCACATTTCTTGAACAACAGTTTGTTCAAGAAGGAGGCAAAGGAAGGCAAATAGAGTTAGAATTAGAGAATTACGACCAACCAACAGATCGAGATAGATATAAATCCATCTAGTCAACCAATACCCGTTGATGAAACATCTACACTGTTCCTCATAGAACAACCAGGTATCTCACCCACAGTGAGATATGGTTTTCTTCATGAAGAAGAACAAGAGTTGTCTACTCATGAAGAAGTAGATCATGGAGATGATCCACTTACCTATGAAGAAGCTATATCAGATATAGACTCTTCAAAATGGATTGATGCTATGAAATCCGAGATTGATTCCATGTATAAGAATCAAGTTTGGGATCTTGTTGACCCACCTGAAGGTATTATACCTATAGGGAACAAATGGTTTTTCAAGAAGAAAATTGGTTCTGATGGAAAGGTAGAGACCTATAAGGCAAGGCTAGTAGCGAAAGGGTTTCGCCAAAGGCAAGGAATCGACTATGAGGAGACTTTCTTGCCTGTTGCCATGCTTAAATCAATTAGGATTTTATTAGCAATAGCTGCGTACTATGATTATGAGATTTGGCAGATGGATGTCAAAACAGCTTTTCTCAATGGATACATTGAAGAAAACATTTTCATGGAACAACCTAAGGGATTTGAATCCCAAGATGGTTCCAAGGTATGCAAGCTAAAGCGATCCATTTATTGGTTGAAACAAGCTTCGAGGAGTTGGAACATCCGTTTTGATGAAGCCATTAAATCCTTTGGTTTTATCAAAAATGAGGATGAGCTATGTGTATACAAGAAGGTTAGTGACAGTGCTATCACTTTCCTTGTCTTATATGTGGATGACATACTGTTGATGGGTAATGACACAGGTATGTTGACGACTATAAAGGTATGGTTGTCAAATACATTCTCCATGAAAGACTTAGGGGAGGCAACCTATATTCTTGGGATTCGCATCTATAGAGATAGAGCGAAAAGAATAATTGGTTTATCCCAAAGTCTATACTTGGAAAAGGTGTTAAAGAGGTTTAACATGCTTGATTCCAAGAGAGGATTGTTACCAGTGAGACATGGTATCCATCTTTCTAAAGAGATGTCTCCAAAGACACCTGAAGAAAGAGATAAGATGGCCAGGATTCCATATGCTTGGCTATTGGAAGTTTAATGTATGCAATGTTGTGTACTAGGCCGGATATCGCATATGTCGTTAGTTTGACTAGCGGTATCAATCCAATCTAGGTTTGGAACATCGATAGTCAAGAATATCCTTAAGTACTTGAGAAGAACTAAGGATTTATTCTTGATTTATGGAGGTGGAGACTTACAATTGGATGGTTATCGATTCGATTTCCAATCGATATCGATGATAGAAAGTCTACCGATATGTGTTCATTTGTAATGGAGGTGCGATCGGTTGGAAGAGTTCCAAGCGAGCACATCGCAGATTCCACTACTGGCTAAGTATGTTCCGCATCGGATGCTACAAAGGAAGCTGTTTGGATAAAGAAGTTCGTGTGAGAACTTACAGTAGTTCCTTCCATTGAGTCGATAGTTCCACTACACCGTGACAATAATGGAGCGATCATCTGAGCTAAGGAACCAAGGTCTCACGAGAAATCCAAACACATAGAAAGCGCTACCACATTATCAGAGAAATAGTTGGGCGAGGAGATGTAGCCAAGAAGAAAATAGCATCGGTGAAAATCCGGTGATCCATTCACTAAGCCTATGTTCTGACTCGATTAGACCGACATCTTGAGAAGATAGGTCTAAGATATTGTAATGAATGGCTCTAGTGCTAGTGGGAGATTGTTAGTAGTATGCTCTAGAGCATATCATTTAGTATGTATCTTGTACATATTTTTATTAATAAAAGGCATTTCCACTTTTCCGTTTACATAATATATTTATGTGTAATAGAAAAGGTCCATTGATATTTTGTTAGAAATATTATTCTTAAGTTGTTAAGAATATGAGTGACAATATTTCTAGCACGAAGTATCATAAATAGGTTCACAATCGAGGATACTTCATAATAAGGACATGACTTATCCAGAAAGATTGTATTCATGTTTGTTCCAAAGTTATTTATATGAGATATAAATAAGATGGAATGGTGAGTCTCATGCCATATAACAAACATGATAGGCACTTATAAATGATAAGTAGGCCGACCTAGTGACACTTATGACAAGCACATGGAGTTTATTCTTGTCAATGTTTGTCATAAATCATATCAGTGCATATAATCTTTAGACCTGAGATAGCACAGTTATCTTGTATATAGATTGTTTGAGTTTGATACTGCTTTCATACTTGTACTGTGTATGGGTATATGGGCATGTGTTGGCTCCTACTAGTTATATATGGAGGTAGGTGTTGATCAAGATGGAATCTGTTCCTCTAAGTAAATAGAGATAAAATCCTATGTTCATTTAATTATTCTTGATGTTTCAAGTTTCTGGCCAGGACAGATAGATTTATTCAGAAAAGAGTTTCTGATGAGAAAATCATTATAATCAAGAACAGCACTAAAAAGAGAACAAAAAATACAAAGCAAAAGGAGATTGACAAAAACCATGACTCGGCTTGAGTTGGGATTTTATGCAGAAAGATTCTAGTGCATGGTAACATATGATTATAGGTTCATTTAAGGTAAACCTTATTACTAATTGGGTGGCCATGGCATGCTATGCTAGGTGTTAACCATGGTCTATGAGGTTCATAAAATGATTTAGAGAAATCATTTATGGTAAGAAAGAGTTCTGATGATATTAAGAGTTGATATCATGTCTCATTGCCAATTAGTGATGAGCCTAGTAAGTCACACACATACACAAGTTATCACCTATTTAAATATGATTTAATTAATTAATTAAAGAGTTTAATTGATTAATTAAATAGGTTTGGTTTGCAATTAAATTGCAAAGTCCCTAGCATGACTTGAAACCAAATCTAGATTATTGGATGTATAATATAAGTTAAATTTATATTTAAAGTGTTTAAATATGAATTTAATTAATGAGAAATTAATTAATAGAGATTAATTAATTAATTTATATTTGATATAAATTAATTAGAAGAAGAAAAATAATTATTTTGGGTTGAGAACTCAAAATTAAGACACAGGGGCATTTTTGTCATTTTGCAGTGTGACACGTGGCACCATGAGATGGTGACACATGGCATAACACATAAGCATGCCAAATGTTTTTAATCATGTAAGATGATTAAAATCAAGATTAAATATAGGTTTGACACTTGGCACAATGTGATTGGGTCACTTAAACCTAGAGTTAATCAAAGGGTGACATGTGGCAAGGGTTTAATGTGTTAACCTAGCTATTTAAGTGTTGTTATGAGAAAATAAAATACAACCAGTAGCCACACTCCTTTGTCACGCCATTTTGCAGCCCTCCCTCTATTCTTCTTCATCTCTCATCAATTCAAAGAGATTAGCCATCAATCTCTTGAATTAAGAACACTAGAAATTGTTTTTAGTGTCCTGTTTACATCTTTAATCTCTTAAAAGGCAGAACTTGATTTTCTAATTAATAGAAAAAGCTTTAGAAGCTATTCAAGGGCTGCCATAGGTGTTCTTGGTGTGGACAAGCTAGAGGGACAACATCTGGTGTCCTGAAGACGAATCTCAAAGGTGCAGACACGCTGCAGTGCATCAAGAGGTTAGTGTAATCGTTCTTGATTTAATCTAAGGTTCTAAAATTAATCTGATTAATTTTAAAATCTTAAATGGCAAATACAGATCCAAAAACATATTAAAAGAGTTTTAATATGTTGTTTATCATTGAAATCAAATAGATAAAAATGAATCTTGCATGATGCATGTGACCCTAGGTGAAAATTTTTGAATTCAATGGTATAAACTTGTGTTTTTCACGCTTCCGTTCCTTCATAAGATGCAATTAATTTAAGAGATTTTCTTAAGAATAATTGTTAAGCATGAGATGTTGTAAATATGTAAATAGTTTGGTGGCCAATATTGGATGTACCTGAGGACATTAAAATTATTTGCATAATTACTGGCTCAATGGGATTAACTTAACTAATGCAAGATAAGTCAATAATGGATGTACCTGAGATTTTGAGGATTAGGGCCTAGGTAAAGGATTGAACCTCACATGAGATGTGATGGGCAAGGAGTTGCTCACTTATAGTTTATTGTAATTCCAATAATGGATGTAGCTGAGGATGATCAATAAAATTATAAGAATTCAATCACCCACTAGAAATCCATCTAACTAGGATTTCCGTTTTCTACTTTGGAAGTGTAGGATTCGCTAAGTTAGTGGGAGGACCAATTTGATTAAAAGACCATAATCATTTTGGTTAATTACATGATACATTTACTAATTAATCTGGTTACTTTTTGCAGTTAATTTTCTGATAAAAATGAGCACAGAACAACCACCACCATCCAATATCCTTACAAGCATACTTGATCGCAATAGGTTGACAGGACCTAATCTGCCTGATTGGCTAAGAAATTTGAAAATTGTCCTGAACCTTGAACATATAGGATATGTTATAGATTCAAATGTTCTTGGTCCCTTACCTCCAGAGGCCACACAAGAGGAACATGATACTTTGGATAAGTGGAAGGAGCATGATATGAGAGCTAAGTGTTACATGCTTGCTTCCATGAGTAATGAGTTACAAAAGCAGCATGAGAACATGTTGAGTACGAGTGAGATCCTCCTTCACCTACAAGAGTTGTATGGTGAGCACAGCAGGAATGCTAGGTATGAGATATCTAGACAGCTATTCCGTATGAGGATGTCTGAGGGACAGAATGTTGGGGATCATGTCCACAAGATGATTCGGCTGATTGAGCAGTTGGAACATCTTGACTTCAACATGGATTTCCAACTACAGACGGATTTGATCCTTCAGTCCCTTCTTGAGTCTTTTGGCAATTTTGTGACAATTTTCCATATGACTCAATAAGAATGCACCTTAGCTGGTTTACTCAACATGCTGGTTATTGCCCAAAAGAATATGCTGGGCAATAAAGGAAAAGAGGTAGCTTTGATTGCATCTTCTTCTGCTGGAAAGTCCAACAATAAGAAGGGCAATAAGAAAAAGAAACCTCAGATTCCTGGTCCTTCCAAGAAAATAGCTAAACAGAAAAGGAAGACTAAAGCTGATGGAGGCAAAGGAAAGTGTTTCCATTGCCAAAAGGATGGGCACTAGAAAAGGAACTGCCCAGAGTATCTTGCTTCTCTGAAGGACAAGAAGGATACACCTTCGGAAGGTATGTCCATATCTTGTTATTTAGATTCTGATGATACTCATAGTTCATCTACAGCTTGGGTTTTAGATACTGGTGCCAGTTCTCACATTTCTAATGATATGCAGGAACTAGCAAATAGTAGCAGCTTGCGTTCTCAAGATATTAGAGTCCGGATTGGCAATGGCTCAACTGTTGAAGCTTTAGCCATAGGATCTAAATCTTTTTACATGTTTGGACATGTTTTGTGTTTGGATAATATTTTATATGTACCTGATGCTTTTAAGAACATCATTTCTATATCTAGTTTGACTAGAAATGGCTATGAATTTTAGTTCACAGATGATGTTTGCAATATTTATTTTGGAAATAAATACGTTGGTTCGGGTTATATGAATGATGGTCTTTATTATTTGGATAATAATGACAAACACAAATTGAATGCAAGTGATCTAAAAGAATGCAATGCCATGGTGAAAACCAACTCAAGTTCAAAATATATTTGGCACTTAAGGTTATGTCATATTGCAGAAGATAGGATTGCAAAACTGGAGAAAATGGGGATTCTATCCTCATTGGGCTCTGAGCCTACTCCAACTTGTGAATCTTGCCTTCAGGGCAAAATGACTAGATCACCCTTTGTTGGACAAGGGCTAAGAGCTGAAAATATTTTGGAGCTAATACGTAGTGATGTATGTGGTCCATTTAAAGAAATGGCTAGAGGGGGCTTTCATTATTTTATTACCTTTACTGATGATAAATCAAGATTTGGGTATTTTTATTTGATGAAATACAAACATGAATCCTTTGAAAAGTTTAAAGAATTTAAATCTGAAGTAGAAAATCAAACAGGAAAGAGTATTCAAGCTCTTCGATCAGATCTTGAGGAGAATATTTGAGTACTGAATTTGATGAATACTTGAGAGAGCATGGCATTGTTTCTCACCTAACTCCTCCAGAATGCCACTTTGAATGGTGTATCTGAAAGGAGAAATCGTACCCTATTGGATATGGTAAGTAGTATGATGAGCTATACTGATATGCCAATCTTCTTTTGGGGATTTGCATTAGAATCAGCTTTGTATATTCTGAATAGGATTCCATCAAAATTAGTTTCTTCCACACCTTATGAGATATGGCATAGAAGAAAACCAAGTCTTAAGCATGTTAAGATTTGGGGTTATCCAGCTTATATCAAAAAGCTGAACACTAATAAATTGGAGACCATATCAGAAAAATGTCGATTTATTGGATATCCAAAAGATAGTTTTGGATATTATTTTTATTTGCCTAATTCACAAAAGGTTGTGAGAAGTAGATATGCCACATTTCTGAACAAACAGTTGCTCAAAGAAGGAGGCAAAGGAAGGCAAATAGAGTTAGAATTGAGAATTCTGACCAACCAATGCATCGATGGATATAAATCCATCTAGTCAACCTATACCTATTGATGAAACATCTACAGCTGTTCCTCATAGAACAACCAGGGTATCTCACCCACCAGTGAGATATGGTTTTCTTCATGAAGAAGAACAAGAGTTGTCTATTCATGAAGAAGTAGATCATGGAGATGATCCACTTACCTATGAAGAAGCTATATCAGATATAGACTCTTCAAAATGGATTGATGCTATGAAATCCGAGATTGATTCCATGTATAAGAATCAAGTTTGGGATCTTATTGACCCACCTGAAGGTATTATACCTATAGGGAACAAATGGGTTTTTAAGAAGAAAATTGGTTCTGATGGAAAGGTAGAGACCTATAAGGCAAGGCTAGTAGCAAAAGGGTTTCGCCAAAGGCAAGGAGTCGACTATGAGGAGACTTTCTCGCTTGTTGCCATGCTTAAATCAATTAGGATTTTATTAGCAATAGCTGCATACTATGATTATGAGATTTGGCAGATGGATGTCAAAACAGCTTTTCTCAATGGATACATTGAAGAAAACATTTTCATGGAACAACCAAGGGGTTTTGATTCGAAGATGGTTCCAAGGTATGCAAGCTAAAGCGATCCATTTATGGGTTGAAACAAGCTTCAAGGAGTTGGAACATCCGTTTTGATGAAGCCATTAAATCCTTTGGTTTTATCAAAAATGAGGATGAGCCATGTGTATATAAGAAGGTTAGTGACAGTGCTATCACTTTCCTTGTCTTATATGTGGATGACATATTGTTGATGGGTAATGACACAGTTATGTTAACAACTATAAAGGTATGGTTGTCAAATACATTCTCCATGAAAGACTTAGGGGAGGCAACCTATATTCTTGGGATTCGCATATATAGAGATAGAGCGAAAAGAATAATTGGTTTATCCCAAAGTCTATACTTGGAAAAGGTGTTAAAGAGGTTTAACATGCTTGATTCCAGGAGAGGATTGTTACCAGTGAGACATGGTTTCCACCTTTCTAAAGAGATGTCTCCAAAGACACCTGAAGAAAGAGATAAGATGGCCAGGATTCCATATGCTTCGGCTATTGGAAGTTTAATGTATGCAATATTGTGTACTAGGCGGATATCGCATAAGTTAGTTTGACTAGCGGTATCAATCCAATCCAGTTTGGAACATCGATAGTCACAAGAATATCCTTAAGTACTTGAGAAGAACTAAGGATTTATTCTTGATTTATGGAGGTGGAGACTTGCAATTGGATGGTTATCACGATTACGATTTCCAATCAGATATCGATGATAGAAAGTCTACCTCTAGATATGTGTTCATTTGTAATGGAGGTGAAGTCAGTTGGAAGAGTTCTAAACAGAGCACGACTGCAGATTCCACTATAGATTTGAGTATATTCTGCATCGAATCGTAAAGGAAGTCATTTGGATAAAGAAGTTCGTGACAGAACTTACAGTAGTTCCTTCCATTGAGTTAGCAGTTCCACTACACTGTGACAATAATGGAGCAGTCATATAGGCTAAGGAACCAAGGTCTCACCAGAAATACAAATACATAGAAAGGCACTACCACATTATCAGAGAAATAGTTGGGCGAGGCAATGTAGCCATGCAGAAAATAGCATCAGCTGAAAATCCAGCTAATCCATTCACTAAGCCTATGTCACAGACTCATTTAGACCGACATCTTGAGAAGATAGGTCTAAGATATTGTAATGAATGGCTCTAGTGCTAGTGGGAGATTGTTAGTAGTATGCCCTAGAGCATATCATTTAGTATGTATCTTGCACATATTTTTATTAATAAAAGGCATTTCCACTTTTCCATTTACATAATATATTTATGTGTAATAGAAAAGGTCCATTGATATTTTGTTAGAAATATTATTCTTAAGTTGTTAAGAATATGAGTGACAATATTTCTATCACAAAGTATCATAAATAGGTTCACAATCGAGGATACTTCATAATAAGGACATGACTTATCCAGAAAAATTGTATTCATGTTTGTTCCTAAGTTATTCATATGAGATATAAATAAGATGGAATGATGAGTCTCATGCCATATAACAAACATGATAGGCACTTATAAATGATAAGTAGGCCGAACCAGTGACAATTATGACAAGCACATGGAGTTTACTCTTGTCAATGTTTTGTCATAAATCATATCAGTGCATATAATCTTTAGACCTGAGATAGCACAGTTATCTTGTATATAGATAGTTTGAGTTTGATACTGCTTTCATACTTGTACTGTGTATGGGTATATGGGCATGTGTTGGCTCCTACTAGTTATATATGGAGGTAGGTGTTGATCAAGATGGAATCTGTTCCTAAGTAAATAGAGATAAAATCCTATGTTCATTTAATTGTTCTTGATGTTTTAAGTTCCTGGCCAGGACAGATAGATTTATTCATAAAAGAGTTTCTGATGAGAAAATCTTTTTAATCAAGAACTGGAATTAAAAGAGAACATAATATTCATAGCAAATGGAGTTTGACATAAACCATGACTCCAGCTTGAGTTGGGATTTTGTAACAGAGAGATTCTAGTGCATGGTAACATATAATTATAGGTTCATTTAAGGTAAACCTTATTACTAATTGGGTGGCCATGGCATGCTATGCTAGGTGTTAACCATGATCTATGAGGTGCATAAAATGATTTAGAGAAATCATTTATGGTAAGAAAGAGTTCTGATGATATTAAGAGTTGATATCATGTCTCATTGCCAATTAGTGATGAGCCTAGTAAGTCACACACATACACAAGTTATCACCTATTTAAATATGATTTAATTAATTAATTAAAGAATTTAATTGATTAATTAAATAGGTTTGGTTTGCAATTAAATTGCAAAGTCCTTAGCATGACTTGAAACCAAATCTAGATTATTGGATGTATAGTATAAGTTAAATTTATATTTAAAGTGTTTAAATATGAATTTAATTAATGTGAAATTAATTAATAGAGATTAATTAATTAATTTATATTTGATATAAATTAGAAGAAGAAAAAAAAATATTTGATATAAATTAGAACTGAAAATTAAGACACAGGGGCATTTTGGTCATTTCACAGTGTGACACGTGGCACCATGAGATGGTGACACATGGGATTACACATAAGCTTGCCAAATGTTTTTTAATCATGTAAGATTATTAAAATCAAGATTAAATATAGGTTTGACACTTGGCACAATGTAATTGGGTCACTTAAACCTAAAGCTAATCAAAGGGTGACATGTGGCAAGGGTTTAATGTGTTAACCTAGCTATTTAAGTGTTGTTATGAAAAGAAAAACAACCAGTAGCCACTCCTCTCCTTTGTCACGCCATTTTGAGGCTCTTCATCTATTCTTCTTCATCTCTCATCAATTCAAAGAGATTAGCCATCAATCTCTTGAATTAAGAATACTAGAAATTGTTTCTAGTGTCCTGTTTACATCTCTAATCTTTTAAAAGGCTGAACTTGAATTTCTAATTAATAGAAAAAGCTTTAGAAGCTGTTCAAGGGCTGCCATAGGTGTTCTTGGTGTGGACAAGCTAGAGGGACAACATCTGGTGTCCTGAAGACGAATCTCAAAGGCGCAGACACGCTGCAATGCATCAAGAGGTTAGTGTAATCGTTCTTGATTTAATCTAGGGTTCTAAAATTATTCTGATTAATTTTAAAATCTTAAATGGCAAATACAGATCCAAAAATTTATTAAAAGAGTTTTAATATGTTGTTTATCATTGAAATCAAATAGATAAAAATAAATCTTGCATGATGCATGTGACCCTAGGTGAAAATTTTTGAATTCAATGGTATAAACTTGTGTTTTTCACGCTTCCGTTCCTTCACAATCCACCATTGAAACTCCATAGCCAAAGCTTGAACAAACCTCCATGCACCTTAGTTCAAGCCATGTTTCTTCAAACTCTTTTCACTAAAGTTGGTCTACACACCATGGGCAACATATAGACAGCAAAAAAGAGAGGAAATTCCATGGATTTGTGAAGCACAAGTTGAGGTTAGTGCTTAATCTTTCTAATTTCTTTCACTAATCCTTATGTTGAGCTTTGGGTAAGTTGAATTGCTAAGAAAAATTGAGGAAATGATTGAGTATTGGTGAACCTTAGTTTTGGCAGCCATGAAAATGCATGGTTAGTGACTTATTCTTATATTTAATGGATGGGAATTAAGGTTGATTAACTCAAATGGAAGTTGTAGTAGGTTAATATCCAAGTATGTGCATGTTAGTGCTTGAATTAAGGGTTTGAAATGGGACCTTGATGCTTTGGCAAACTGCCATGTTTGGCAGCCTATAATATCATGAATTTGTGTGTGTGAATATGAAGTTTATTAATGAAATATAATAGTGTTAAATTGTGGGCAGCATGTGTAATTGATATTGAGGTATGAGTATATGGAAGTGTATGTGTAATATTGATATTGAGATATGTTAAATTTTGGTGGAAGTGAATGTTGAACTTGAATGGTGTACTGTGTGCATTGAGCACTTGAGCGTTCTGCCCAAAATATTTGCTGGAATTGTGTACAATATATATAAAAGTGCCATTGATTGAATATTGAAGTATTGGAAGGAGGAGGATTGTCAAAATTGAAAGTGTGATGTTTAAATGCAGGTTGTGTATGTTGGCAGCACCTAAATTAGGTCATAAGTGCAAACTATGAACCCAATTGGTATGAGGCCAATGGGGGGTGAAACTAGACACCAAATAGGCCAACTTTCATGTAGAAATGTTGCTAAAATTTTGACTAGAAACTGACCTTAAAAATGACCAAATCCGGAATGGCAACCTTGCAAACCCAGATTTTTGACCATATGAACAGTAGTCATTGAGATGACCATAACTCACTCAAAACAGGTCCAATTGACCTAAAATTTTTACCATGGATAGATTAGACATAGAGATACAATTCTTATGAAGACACCAAAAACCAGAAATGGCCAGAACCAAGTCAAATAGCTTGCACAAGTTCGGGTACCAAAACTGCCAGAACTAAATGTGACCTAAAATTGACCAAATTTTTGCACTAAAGGTGTAATCTGTCCAACTTTAGTAAATTGACCATATCTTGGTCTATACAACTCAGAATGACGTAAAATTTTGCCCCGAGTGCAATAAGACATAGAGCTACAATTTTGCTTCTCTGACCAGAAGCTAAAAACCAAGAGAAATAGGACTTTAAGCTAGACCAATTTAGCACACAAAAATTGAGAACTTAACATTTACATATAATGATGCTTGAAATAATTTGGCAATGAATGCCAACTTGTAAAAATGGTAAATTGCACTATATTGGTAGCATATTGAAATGCAAAATGTGACATATTGTTAACATTAAACCTAATTCACCTAAAGTGCATCAAGGGTCAACATTATAGGTTGACTAAGGAAAACAATAGAATTAAATAAATTAATTATTGAACCTTATTGACAGAGACAATTTAAATGAGTACTGAAACACTTCAAATTGTGTGTCTCAGTTAGCAAAGACTCAAGGAAGGGGAAGGAAACACTGAGTCAGGGCCAAGAGGTTACTCTTCAGAGTTTGTGCACAACTAGTTTTTAATTGATTTTGTTCTGAAAATTTCATATGACTAAATGATATATTTTTCTTATGTATTATATTTATCAAGTATTGAATTTAATTCAATGATTATTGAAATTATTATAATATATATGAATTTAGCTTTGTGAAATGGTATTTCAACAAGTATTAAGCATTGTTGTGGATTGAATAAATTATGTTTTGAAAAATTATGATAGAAAATGTTTTGAATTGTGATGGGCAAATTGCATGAAAAACACAAATTTATGTTTTGAATTGTGATGAGCATAAAAATTATTGGATATTGGAATTGACTTTGAATCGAATTGTGTTGTGATTTATGCTCACGAAAAGGATAAAGAGATTATGATATTGTTTTGTATCTCACTATAGATGCTTGACTAGGTTATTACCCGTCTCTCTCATTTGTTGAGGAGACAATGGAGTTAGCTTTGTTTCGATTACCATGGTACGTGCACAGGCTTAGATTCTCCTCTTATTAGAGGTTAGATCTAAGTTTTTATGTTATGGCCCTTTCGGAAGTTTTATTATGGTGATGTGTACTGTGCTCGATGATTCGACCTCCCCGACCATAGGGAGTTAGAATCCGATTCGACTTCCCTGACCATAGGGAGTTAGAATCACCCTAAAGATGGCCCTTCCGGATTAGTCTTGCATAGTTAGTGAGATAAAGAATGGTTTTTAAATAGTAAAGAATTGTGATTTCAATTTATGTATAATTAATTTTGTTGGAATTAATCTTTATTTCCATGACTGCTGGAATTACTTTAAATGTCCAGTTGTGATTTGATAAATTGAATTTCTTGCTCAAAGTCATTTTAACTAATGATTTATATTATTGGCAACGAAGATTTTGACTTTTGGAATTTTGTTAAATTTCGAGACTTTCAAATTAATTGTTATAATTTTGTCAATGTATATTGTACTATATTTTAAATTATAGTTGTGCACCACTGAGTTCACCACTCAGCGATAGCTTTGTATGCTGTCGCAGGTTGAAAAGAGCATAGAGCAGTTGAGTAAGCTTATTTGAAGACACATTCAAATCAGCTCCAGGTATATCATAGGTATACCCATGTACATAGGTTTTGATGTATGCATGTAATAATATGTATGTAAATTATTTGAGCAGTTGTATAAAAACTCTTATAAAATATTTTGGTATGTAATTAAATGTAAATTATTGTAAATGTAAATTTGAAATTTCATTTACCTGAATAGTTTTATAATATTAATTTTTGAGTCTTGTAATCAATGAAATGTTTCTTTTACGATGAGGTGGGTTTGAAAATGAAATGATTTGATTATTAAGATTGAATTGTGAGATGAAATGAAGTTTATTGGAGTTGTATTTGAGAAAATATATTGGGAGTGTTTTCTTTTTTAGGTTTGAAGAACTGTTTTCTCAAAATATAGCTGGCACTCTGCCGAAATTTTGAAAAATTTTTATAACACCAGATTTTAATCGATGATTTAAATTTCATGAAAATTGATTTAAAATCCCTTGTAGTATATTTAATGGGTTATCGGTTGGCGAAGTATGGTAATTCATTAGGTGTACTACAGGATCATGTTACATCTTACAGAGGAGTAGGGTGTGACAAAGGAGTGGGAGAACTCTAGTACAACCAGAGGTAGAATTGACAGAGGAAACCATAGAAAAATCTAAAGGCCAAGCAGAGAAAAAGGAGGAAGAAGATAAAAAAGATCAGGAAGAGGAAGCAAGGAAGATAAAGAAATTACCAGAGCCATGCCAGTCTCCCCTACCTTTTCCTCAGAGATTTCAAAAGGCCAAATTGGACAAGCAGTTTGGGAAGTTTTACAGAAACTTTATATTAACATCCCCTTCACTAAAGCACTTTCTCAGATGCCATCCTATGCCAAATTTCTTAAGAAAATTCTGTCAAAGAAAAGAAAGCTAGAAGACTATAAAACAGTAGCTCTAATAGAGGAATGCTATGTCATACTGCAAAACAAACTGCCTCCAAAGTTGAAAGATCCAGGAAGCTTCTCCATACCCTGCCTCATTGGTAACAAGAAAATAGACAAAGCCCTCTGCGATCTTAGGGCAAGCGTCAGTTTAATGCCTCTATTAATATGCAAAAAGCTAGAGATCGGAGAACTGAAGCCCATGACAATCTCATTGCAATTGGCTGATCGATCTGTTAAATATCCTGTGGGCATACTTGAGAACGTCCCTATCAAAGTGGATAAATTCTTCATTCCAGTAGACTTTATTGTCCTTGAGATGGAAGCAGATGTTCAAATTCCTATCATCTTGGGAAGACCATTCTTGGCAACCACCAGAGCCATCATAGATGTAAAAAATGAGAGACTAACCCTCAAGGTAGGAGAAGAAGAAGTGGAGTTCAACTTGTTCGACAAAATGAAACACAAATTTGAACCTGATGAATGCTTCAAGGTTGACATAATTGACAAACAAGTTCAAAAGGAATTTCATAAGACACATCCTAAAGATCCTCTTGAAGCATGTATTGTGCATAGCCACATAGTGGATGATGAAAATACAGAAATAACAGCCTGTGCATAATAGTTAGCAGCTCATCCACCCCTACCCTTAGCTAAGGCTTCCGAGATGGAGAAGTTGAAGGAGGAACAAACCAAAGGTAAGCTCCAGGAAAACGCCAAACAGGTAGAGCTTAAACCTCTCCCCTCCTTGCTAAGGTACGCATTTCTGGACTCAAATTCTAAATATCCTGTTATAATCAATGCTAGCCTGTCTAAGTTAGAAGAGGAAAAATTGTTAAGAGAACTTAGGATCCATAATAAAGCCATAGGGTATAAAATAGAAGACCTGAAGGGAATCAACCCTTCGATTTACATGTATAGGATATCCATGGAAGAAAACAGTAAACCCACTATCGAACACCAAAGAAGACTTAACCCAAACATGAAAGAAGTAGTCAAGAAAGAAATTTTAAAACTATTAGATGCAGGTATCATATACCTAATTTCCGATAGTAAATGGGTTAGTCCAGTACATATAGTTCCTAAGAAGGGTGGGACAACTGTTATCCAAAATCCAAATAATGAACTAATCCCTACTAGAGTAGTCACTGATTGCTGAATGTGCATAGATTATAGGAAATTGAACAGTGCTACCAGAAAAGACCATTTTCCTCTCCCCTTCATCGACCAAATGTTAGAAAGGTTAGCGAAACACTCTTATTTCTGTTATCTAGATGGATATTCGGGATTCTTTCAAATTCCTATTCACCCAGAAGACCAAGAAAAAATAACATTCACTTGTCCCTATGGAACATTTGCATATAGGAGAATGCCTTTTGGTCTTTGTAATGCCCCTGCTACCTTTCAAAGATGCATGATGGCTATTTTTTCTTATTATATTGAAGATATCATGGAAGTTTTTATGGATGATTTTTCTGTCTATGGAACTACTTTTGATGATTGCCTAGCTAATTTATCTAAGGTGTTGCAAAGATGTGAAGAATCAAACCTGGTCCTAAATTGAGAAAAATCCCACTTCATGGTAAGGGAAGGCATAGTTCTGGGACATTTGATATCAGAAAGAGGAATTGAAGTTGATAAGGCAAAAATTGAGATTATTGAAAATATGCCACCACCAACATTAGTCAAGGGAGTGCAAAGCTTTTTGGGACATGCAGGATTCTATAAAAGATTCATCAAGGACTTTTCCAAAATAGATAAGCCACTTACCAACTTGTTAAGTCAAGATGTTTCCTTTGATTTTGATGAAAATTGTCTTGTCTCCTTTAATAGGATCAAAGAAGCCCTAATATCAGCACCAATAATGCAGCCAACAAATTGGGAGCTACCATTCGAGGTGATGTGCAACGCAAGTGACTTTGCAGTTGGAGCAGTGCTCGGGCAAAGAAAAGATAAAAAGCTCCATGCTATTTATTATGCTAGCAAGACACTCGATGAGGCGCAAATCAATTATGCCACCACAGAGAAGGAATTCCTAGTAGTGGTGTTTGCAATGTATAGGTTCAGATCTTACCTTAATGGGTCAAAAGTCATCGTATTCATAGATCATGCTGCAATTCGGTACCTTTTGAACAAGAAGGGAGCAAAACCAAGGCTCATTCGATGGATTCTACTCCTGCAAGAATTTGACCTTGAAATCAAGGACAAAAAAGTATCCGAAAATGTAGTAGCTGACCATCTTTCCAGACTAAAATTGGAGTACACAGGGGACTTCAAAAATTTGTCAATTGATGATTCATTTCCTGATGAGCAATTACTTGCATTCTCCAAGGATCCATGGTACGCTGACTTTGTTAATTTTCTTGTATGCAAGGTACTGCTGAAGGAACGGAAGCGTGAAAAACACAAGTTTATACCATTGAATTCAAAAATTTTCACCTAGGGTCACATGCACCATGCAAGATTTATTTTTATCTATTTGATTTCAATGATAAACAACATATTAAAACTCTTTTAATATGTTTTTGGATCTGTATTTGCCATTTAAGATTTTAAAATTAATCAGATTAATTTTAGAACCCTAGATTAAATCAAGAACGATCACACTAACCTCTTGATGTGCCGCGCATGGTTCGCGCTTTGAGATTCGTCAGGACACCAGATGTTGTCCCTCTAGCTTGTCCACACCAAGAACACCTATGGCAGCCCTTGAACAGCTTCTAAAGCCTTTTCTATTAATTAGAAATTCAAGTTCTGCCTTTTAAGAGATTAGAGATGTAAACAGGACACTAGAAACAATTTCTAGTGTTCTTAATTCAAGAGATTGATGGCTAATCTCTTTAAATTGATGAGAGATGAAGAGAAATAGCTGAGAGGCTCAAAGTGGCGTGACATATGAGAGGAGAGGCTGCTGGTTATGTTTTCTTTCATAACCACACTTAAATAGCTAGGTTAACACATTAAACCCTAGCCACATGTCACCTTTGATTAGCTCTAGGTTTAAGTGACCCAATCACATTGTGCCAAGTGTCAAACCTATATTTAATCTTGATTTTAATCATCTTACATGATTAAAAACATTTGGCAAGCTTATGTGTTATGCCATGTGTCACCATCTCATGGTGCCACGTGTCACACCGTGAAATGACCAAAATGCCTCGTGTCTTAATTTTGAGTTCTTAACCCAAAATAATTATTTTCTTCTTCTAATTAATTTATATCAAATATAAATTAATTAATTAATCTCTATTAATTAATTTCTCATCAATTAAATTCATATTTAAACACTTTAAATATAAATTTAATTTATACTACACATCCAATAATCTAGATTTGGTTTCAAGTCATGCTATGGACTTTGCAATTTAATTGCAAACCAAATCTATTTAATTAATCAATTAAACTCTTTAATTAATTAATTAAATCATATTTAAATAGGTGATAACTTGTGTATGTGTGTGACTTACTAGGCTCATCACTAATTGGCAATGAGACATGATATCAACTCTTAATATCATCGAACTCTTTCTTAACATAAATCATTACTCTAAATCATTTTATGAACCTCATAGACCATGGTTAACACCTAGCATAGCATGCCATGGCCACCCAATTAGTAATAAGATTTACCTTAAATGAACCTATAATCATATGTTACCATGCACTAGAATCTCTCTTTTACAAAATCCCAACTCAAGCTGGAGTCATGGTTTATGTCAAACTCCATTTGCTATGAATATTATGTTCTCTTTTAATTCCATTCTTGATTAAAAGATTTTTCATCGTAAACTCTTTCTCAATAAATCTATCTGTCTGCCAGAACTTGAAACATCAAGAACAATTAAATGAACATAGGATTTTAACTCTATTTACTTAGAGGAACAGATTCTTCTTGATCAACACCTACCTCCATATATAACTAGTAGAGCCAACACATGCCCATATACCCATACATAGTACAAGTATGAAAGCAAAGATCAAACTCAAACTACCTATATACAAGATAACTGTGCTATCTCGTGTCTAAAGATTATATGCATCGATATGATTTATGACAAAACATTGACAAGAGTAAACTCCATGTGCTTGTCATAAGTGTCACTGGTTCGGCCTACTTATCATTTATAAGTGCCTATCAAGTTTGTTATATGGCATGAGACTCACCATTCCATCTTATTTATATCTCATATAAATAACTTGGGAACAAACATGAATACAATCTTTCTGGATAAGTCATGTCCTTATTATGAAGTATCCTCGATTGTGAACCTATTTATGATACTTTGTGCTAGAAATATTGTCACTCATATTCTTAACAACTTAAGAATAATATTTCTAACAAAATATCAATGGACCTTTTCTATTACACATAAATATATTATGTAAACGGAAAAGTGGAAATGCCTTTTATTAATAAAATATGTACAAGATACATACTAAATGATATGCTCTAGGGCATACTACTAACAATCTCCCACTAGCACTAGAGCCATTCATTACAATACCTTAGACCCATCTTCTCAAGATGTAGGTCTAATCAACTTGTGACAAAAGCTTAGTGAATGGATCACTAGTTTTTCACCGATGCTATTTTCTGCATGGCTATAGTGCCTTGCCCAACTATATCTCTGATAATGTGATAATGCCTTTCTATGTGTTTGGATTTTGGTGAGACCTTAGTTCCTTAGCTCAGATGATCGCTCCATTGTTGTCACAGCAATGGAACCGCTGACTCAATGGAAGGAACTACTATAAGTTCTCACTACGAACTTCTTCATCCAAACAGCTTCCTTTGCAAGATCCGATGCAAAGAATATACTCACCTCAGAGTGGAATCGCAATGTGCTCGCTTGGAACTCTTCCAACCGATCGCACTCCATTACAAATGAACACATATCCAGAGGTAGACTTTCTATCATCGATATCCGATTGGAAATCGTAATCGTGATAACCATCCAATTGCAAGTCTCCACTTCCATAAATCAAGAATAAATCCTTAGTTCTTCTCAAGTACTTAAGGATATTCTTGATAACTATCCAGTTGTTCCAAACCTGGATTGGATTGATACCGCTAGTCAAACTAACAAAGATATGCGATATCCGCCTAGTACAAAACATTGCATACATTAAACTTCCAATAGACGAATCATATGGAATCCTTGACATCTTATCTCTTTCTTCATGTGTCTTTTGAGAAATCTCTTTAGAAAGGTGGATACCATGTCTCACTGGTAATAATCCTCTCTTGGAATCAAGCATGTTAAACCTCTTTAACACCTTTTCTAAGTATAGACTTTGGGATAAACCAATTATTCTTTTCGCTCTATCTCTATAGATGCTAATCCCAAGAATATAGGTTGCCTCCCTAAGTCTTTTATGGAGAATGTATTTGACAACCATACCTTTATAGTCACAACATACCCGTGTCATTACCCATCAACAAGATGTCATCCACATATAAGACAAGGAAAGTGATAGCACTGCCACTAACCTTTCTTATATACACATGGCTCATCCTCATTTTTGATAAAACCAAAGGATTTAATGGCTTCATCAAAACGGATGTTCCAACTCCTCAAGCTTGTTTCAACCCATAAATGGATCGCTTTAGCTTGCATACCTTGGAACCATCTTGGGATTCAAATCCTTAGGTTGTTCCATGAAAATGTTTTCTTCAATGTATCCATTGAGAAAAGTCGCTTTGACATCCATCCGCCAAATCTCATAATCATAGTATGCATTATTGCTAATAAAATCCTAATTGATTTAAGCATGGCAACAAAGTAGAAAGTCTCCTCATAGTCTATTCCTTGCCTTTGGTAAACCCTTTCGCTACTAGCCTTGCCTTATAGGTCTCTACCTTTCCATCGTAACCAATTTTCTTCTTGAAAACCCATTTGTTCCCTATAGGTACAATACCTTGTGTGGGTCAACAAGATCCCAAACTTGATTCTTATACATGGAATCAATCTTGATTTCATAGCATCAATCCATTTTGAAGAGTCTATATCCGATATAGCTTCTTCATAGGTAAGTGGATCATCTCCATGATCTACTTCTTCATGAGTAGACAACTCTTGTTCTTCTTCATGAAGAAAACCATATCTCACTGTGGGTGAGATACCTCGTTGTTCTACGAGGAACAAACAGAGATGTTTCATCAATGGGTATAGGTTGACTAGATGGATCTATATCCATCTCGACTGGTTGGTCGTAATTCTCCAATTCTAACTCTATTTGCCTTCCTTTGCCTCCTTCTTGAACAAACTGTTCAAGAAATGTGGCATCTCTACTTATCACAACCTTTGTGAAGTAGGCAAATAAAAATAATATCCAAAACTATCTTTGATATCCAACAAATCGACCTCTTTCTCGATCCGGTCTCCAATTTATCGCTGTTCACCTTTTTTGATATAAGTCGGACAACCCCAAATCTTAACATGCTTAAGACTTGGTTTTCTTCCATGCCATATCTCATAAGGTGTGGAAGAAACCGATTTTGATGGAATCCTATTCGTAATATATAAAGTCGATTCTAATGCAAATCCTCAAAAGAAGATTGGCATATCAAGATAGCTCATCATACTACGCATCATATCCAATAGGGTACGATTTCTCCTTTCGTGATACACCATTCACCTGTGGGATTCCCGGAGGAGTCACCGAGAAACAATGCCATGCTCTCTCAAGTATTCATCAAATTCAAGATCAAATATTCACCTCCACGATCCGATCAAGAGCTTTAATATTCTTTCTGCTTGATTTTCTACTTGATTTAAATTCTTTGAACTTTTCAAAGGATTCATGTTTGTATTTCATCAAATACAAATACCCAAACCTTGATTTATCATCAAGAAAGGTAATAAAATAATGAAAGCCCTCTAGCCATTTCTTTAAATAGACCACATACATCACTATGTATTAGTTCCAAAATATTTTCACTCTCTTAGCCCTTGTCCAACAAAGGGTGATCTAGTCATTTTGCCTCAAGGCAAGATTCACAAGTTGAGTAGGCTCAGAGCCCAATGAGGATAGAATCCCATTTTCTCCAATTTTGCAATCCTATCTTCTGCAACATGACATAACCTTAAGTGCCAAATATATTTTGAACTTGAGTTGGTTTTCACCATGGCATTGCATTCATTTAGATTGCTATACTGCCAGTGGAAACACTTTCATCGGCAATGGAAACACTTTCTGTTGGTAATGGAAACACTTTCTGGCGGTGGAAACACTTTCCTTTGCCTTCATCGCCTTTAGTCTTCCCTTTCTGCTTAGCTATTTTCTTGAAGGACCAGAATCTGAGGTTTCTTTTTCTTATTGCCCTTCTTCTTGTTGGACTTTCCAAAGAAAAGAAGATGCAATCAAAGCTACCTCTTTTCCTTTATTGCCCGGCATATTCTTTTGGGCAATAACCAGCATGTTGAGTAAACTACCTAAGGTGCATTCTGTTTAGTCATATGGAAATTTGTCACAAAATTCCCAAAAGACTCGTGAAGGGATCAAGGATCAAATCCGCTTGTAGTTGGAAATCCATGTTGAAGTCAAGATGTTCCAACCGCCAATCAGCCGAATCATCTTGTGGACATGATCCCCAACATTCTCGTCCCTAGACATCCTCATACTAATAGCTGCCTAGATATCTCATACCTAGCATTCTCGCCGTGCTCACCATACAACTCTTGTAGGTGAAGGAGGATCTCACTCGCACTCGCATGTTCTCATGTTGCTTCAGAACTCATTACTCATGGAAGCAAGCATGTAACACTTAGCTCTCATATCATGCTCCTTCCACTTGTCCAAAGTTTCATGTTCCTCTTGTGTGGCCTCCGGAGGTAAGGGACCAGAACATTTGAATCTAGAACATATCCTATATGTTCAAGGTTCAGACAAGTTTCAAATTTCTTAGCCAATCGCATGATTAGGTCCTATCAACTATTGTGATCAAGTATGCTTGCAAGGATATTGGATGGTGGTGGTTGTTTTGTGCTCATTTTTATCGAAAATTAATTGCAGAAATAACCAGATTAATTAGTAAATGTTCATGTAATTAACCAAATATGATTATGGTCTTTTAATCAAATTGGTCCTCCCACTAACTTAGCGAATCCTACACTTCCAAAGTAGAAATCGGAAATCCTAGTTGGATGGATTTCTAGTGGTGATTGAATTCTTATAATTCTATTGATCATCCTCAGTACATCCATTATTGGAATTACAATAAACTATAAGTGAGCAACTCCTTGCCCATCACATCTCATGTGAGGTTCAATCCTTTACCTAGCCCCTAATGCTCAAAATCTCAGGTACATCCATTATTGACTTATCTTGCATTAGTTAAGTTGATCCCATTGAGCCAGTAATTATGCAAATAATTTTAATGTCCTCAGGTACATCCAATATTGGCCACTAAACCATTTACATATTTACAACATCTCATGCTTAACAATTATTCTTAAGAAAATCTCTTAAATAAATTGCATCTTATGCAACTATTTAAAATTTCTTAAAATAATTGCCCTAATGGAGGGCTTATGTTATAATTACTTTAATTATAGCATTTCCAACTTAATCATTTGTTTGGAAGATTTTATAGCCATCCTAATTACTATTAAGGTCTCACTTTGCACATTATCCATTTAGCATGCATATATCATATAATTGCATACATTCCCATACATCTCATGCATTCATGGATCAGCAAGAAATATGGTATGATCATGGACTTTCTAAGGGATTCAATTTTGAGCCACCAAGAATTGAATCAGGCATTCCTAGGTGCATTTCATTCATTCATTTTACAAGAGTTGCTGAAGGAGTACATAATCAACACTTGATATTGAATTCTCCCACTGGTCCCACCAATGCTCTTGACTCCTTGAACTTCTTGCAATCCAATATTACATAGTAATCCTTGGCATACCAAGGCGAATTTACAAGAACTTAAATAAATGAAATTACAACCCAAAAATATTACAAACTTAATAATACATGCCCAAAATAAATTAAAATAAATTAATTAATTTACAATCCCAAAGAAACATAAAAGAAATAAATCCAATCACATTGGTCTTTTATAGTCCATGATCATCCATCATGCATATCACTATTTAACAATTAAATAAAACATACATACTTAAATTAAATTGAATATCTCATATTCAACTTAAAAATCCAGATTTGAATATGATTCAAATAAATTAAAAATTCAGATTTGAATCTCATTCAAACAAATTTAAAAATTCAGATTTGAATCACATTCAAACAACTTCAAAATTCAGATTTGAATCACATTCATACATTTTTTTAATTTATCAGATTTTAATCTCATTCTTATTTTTTTTAATATATCAGATGTGAATTTTATTGAATCAATTTTAATAAATCAGATTTAAATATTATTCAAACAACTTTAATAATTCAGATTTGAATGAAATTGAAACAACTTTTATAATTCAGATTTGAATCACATTAAAACAATTTTTAAAATTTGATTAGAATCATAATTTATTTCTGTGATTAAATCAACTAATTAAACACTTTAATTAGTCAAAGAATAGGCCTTAGATCATACAACAATTGCAGAATTAAAAGCCAAACCTTGAACCACCCATGGAACCATTGTTGCCGCCACCAATGGTGGCTTCACAATGTGTGCCGCCACACCTCATGATCCAACCAGCAATGAATCTCTAGATCTCATGATCAAACACACAATTAAATTATATAATCAACAAACTAAATGGCACATATAGTGGCTCTGATACCAATTAAAGGAACGGAAGTTGAAAACACAAGATTATACCATTGAATTCAAAAATTTTCACCTAGGTCACATGCACCATGCAAGATTTATTTTTATCTATTTGATTTCAATGATAAACAATATATTAAAACTCTTTAATATGTTTTTGGATCTGTATTTGCTATTTAAGATTTTAAAATTAATCAGATTAATTTTAGAACCCTAGATTAAATCAAGAACGATTACACTAACCTCTTGATGTGCCGCAAATGTCTCGCGCTTTGAGATTCGCTCTTCAGACACCGATGTTGTCCTCTAGCTTGTCCACACCAAGAACACCTATGGCAGCCCTTGAACAGCTTCTAAAGCCTTTTCTTTTATTTAGAAATTCAAGTTCTGCCTTTTATGAGAATAGAGATGTAAACAGGACACTTGAAACAATTTCTAGTGTTCTTAATTCAAGAGATTGATGGCTAATCTCTTTGAATTGATGAGAGATGAAGAGAAATAGCTGAGAGGCTCAAAGTGGCGTGACATATGAGAGGAGAGGCTGCTGGTTATGTTTTCTTTTCATAACCACACTTAAATAGCTAGGTTAACACATTAAACCCTAGCCACATGTCACCTTTGATTAGCTCTAGGTTTAAGTGACCCAATCACATTGTGCCAAGTGTCAAACCTATATTTAATCTTGATTTTAATCATCTTACATGATTAAAAACATTTGGCAAGCTTATGTGTTATGCCATGTGTCACCATCTCATGGTGCCACGTGTCACAATCGTGAAATGACCAAAATGCCTCGTGTCTTAATTTTGAGTTCTTAACCCAAAATAATTATTTTCTTCTTCTAATTAATTTATATCAAATATAAATTAATTAATTAATCTCTATTAATTAATTTCATCAATTAAATTCATATTTAAACACTTTAAATATAAATTTAATTTATACTACATCCAATAATCTAGATTTGGTTTCAAGTCATGTTAGGACTTTGCAATTTAATTGCAACCAAATCTATTTAATTAATCAATTAAACTCTTTAATTAATTAATTAAATCATATTTAAATAGGTGATAACTTGTGTATGTGTGTGACTTACTAGGCTCATCACTAATTGGCAATGAGACATGATATCAACTCTTAATATCATCGTAACTCTTTTCTTACCATAAATGATTTCTCTAAATCATTTTATGAACCTCATAGACCATGGTTAACACCTAGCATAGCATGCCATGGCCACCCAATTAGTAATAAGATTTACCTTAAATGAACCTATAATCATATGTTACCATGCACTAGAATCTCTCTTTTACAAAATCCCAACTCAAGTCGAGTCATGGTTTATGTCAAACTCCATTTGCTATGAATATTATGTTCTCTTTTAATTCCAGCTTCTTGATTAAAAGATTTTTCTCATCGTAAACTCTTTCTCGAATAAATCTATCCGTCTCCGGCCAGAACTTGAAACATCAACAACAATTAAATCAACATACGAATTAATCTCAATATACTAAGACCAACATATTCCATCTACATCAACACCTACCTCCATATATAAATAGAAGGAGCCAACACAAGCCCATATACCCATACATAGTACAAGTATGAAAGCAGATCAAACTCAAACTACCTATATACAAGATAACTGCTATCTCAGTCTAAAGATTATATGCATCGATATGATTTATGACAAAACATTGACAAGAGTAAACTCCATGTGCTTGTCATAAGTGTCACTGTCTGCCTACTTATCATTTATAAGTGCCTATCAAGTTTGTTATATGGCATGAGACTCACCATTCCATCTTATTTATATCTCATATAAATAACTTGGGAACAAACATGAATACAATCTTCCTGGATAAGTCATGTCCTTATTATGAAGTATCCTCGATTGTGAACCTATTTATGATACTTTGTGCTAGAAATATTGTCACTCATATTCTTAATAACTTAAGAATAATATTTCTAACAAAATATCAATGGACCTTTTCTATTACACATAAATATATTA